>NC_051183.1:75327166-75585007 GCF_013339695.2 Rhipicephalus sanguineus | reverse complement strand
GGCGCTGCTGACGAAGCATACAATGAAAAGTGTTACTTCGGATCGTGGCTGCCGATATGTATTGCAGTCACACCCGACTATATCGAAATAGGGTAAACAGAATTATTCTTGATAACGAACTATTTTCGACCACGACAATGCTTTGGCGTCAATGCATAGAAAAATTTTACAGCTACATCGAACAAAAACAGCCGGAACACTTCATATATCGAACATCGGGCAGTGCCAAACACCCGCATAAGTTGGCTTTTCCTCACGGAAAGGGGCCTTCCTGCACGCACATTTGGGATAGTGTGGGGTGTGATTAGCAGGACGCCGCGCAGGCCGAGTAGAAACTACCACTTGCCACCCCGCGCTTTCTACCACGATTCCTCGCCGTCGCGTTCGTCGGCCCGTTGTGCGCAATGGTAGAAGCCGTCTGGCCTAAGACAGTGGATATAACTATCATGAGTGCGACAGACCCCTGCTGAGTAGACGCTTGGCGAGTCTCAGCCCAAATGAGCACAGTGGTTGAATTTCGATGCGCTTCAATACGAGTGAAACCGATGGAGTGGAACTATGGTGAGTTAGAGTAAGCCCAGCTTATTTTAATTTGGTGCATGTGGGTATGGGAAGTCTGGATGAGTAGAACTCACTTCTATTATGAACTTTAGGCTATTCAGTCTGGCGTCCCACAAGAATCCGTCCTTGGGCCCCTTTTCTTTTTGTTATGTATTAATGATCTAGTCGCTAACCTATCCGCAAAAGTCAGGCTTTACGCTGACGACTGCGTGTTACATGAAAAAATAACAACGGAAGAAGACCAGCTTAGGTTAAACGGGGATTTTAATAAGGCAGTTCATTGGTGTAGGCAATGGCAAATGGCAAATATTGAAGAGACAGTACACATGCGGGTAACATTAAAAGAAGCCACTAATATATTGATATGACACAGAAGACTTTCTTTTGTGGAAAGTTACGCATCATAAATACTTAGGCCTTCACATAACAAGCGATCTTTCGTGGTCAAAACACCTTGACTCAGTGCTAGCAAACTGCCGCCGTAAGGTGTTCTTTCTAAACGCGTATTAAAATCATCCACGCCAACAATACGTCTGTTGGCATATAAAACACTGGTCCGCCCCGTTTTAGAATATGCCGTAATTATACGGGACCCGTTCACTAAAACCGATATTGCAAAACAGGAAAGCGCACAAAAAAAAAACAAGGAAAAAGCTGTTAGATTCATCTACAATACGTATGGCCGCACTCCAATGACTGACCTAGTGTCTCAAACGGCCTACCTGCTATAACTAATCGAAATCGCGCATGTCGTCGAAAATTCTTTTTTCAACTAATAAAAGGTCAGCACAACATCGACACGTCTCACCTTCTCACATATTCAACAGGTTACGCTACGAGGCACAGATACTCACTAGATGTAACCCCATTCACTAAACGTGTCAACTCTTTCAAGTATTTCTATTTTATTAGGACGATAGTAGATTACAACAAACTGCCCGATAAAGCTATGACACAGGATGCGCTATCGCAATTTGAATCACACCTTCAGTTGATTTTTTTTTTTGGTCTGGCTGAGATTGTTTGAGCGTTTCTTTTTTTTTTTTTTTTTTACTCGTGCTAACTGACTGTCTGCTTGATTTGAAGATTGGAGTAACGTCACTTGCCTTTTTGCTTTGTTCTTTAAAGCTGGCTGAAGAAACTAATTTATTCTTTTTTCCTTCGTTATTCTTGTTTTATGCACCTACATATGTACTAGGCTGCCAAGATCTTGCATAATATCGCAGTATCTATAAACCTGGAGACTTACAAAGAGGGTTCAACTTAAATTGAGGACGAAGCAGCGAGCGATGGAAAGGAAAATGATAGGCGTAACTTTAAGAGACAGGAAGAGAGCAGAGTGGGTCAGGGAACAAACGGGAGTTAAGGATATCATAGTTGAAATCAAGAAGAATAAATCGATATGGGCCGGGCACGTAGCACGTCGGCAGGATAACCGGTGGTCATTAAGGGTAACTGACTGGATTCCAAGAGAGGGCAAACGCGTGAGGGGGAGACAGAAAATTAGGTGGGTAGATGAGATTAAGAAGTTTGTAGGTGTAACGTGGCAGCAGAAAGCACAGGACCGGGTTGATTGGCGGAACATGGGAGAATCCTTTGCCCTGCAGTGGGCGTAGACAGGCTGATGATGATGATATGTACCACGCTGCCAAGACCTTGCATAAGATCGCAGTATCTATAAACAAAAAAAAAAAAAACTTCATGAATTTTATGAATCTTAGCCGGAGTGAGCCAGGCTGAGAAAATACTTAGCGAGCTTGAGTGAACCCAGTTGAGCTGAATATCTATGCGTTTGATTTCGAGTAATGACGGCTGAGTAGAACATTAGTGAGCTTGAGTGAGCGCAGCTGAGCGGAATTTTGGTTCGTTTGAAAACGAGTGAGCCCGGCTGAGAATACCTTTAGTTAGTTTAAGTGAGCCAGGCTGAGCTGACTTTTGTTGAGTCTGAGTGTGCCAGGCTCAGTAGGACCTTAGTGAGCTTGAGTGCCTGGCTGAGCAGAAACGTAGCGCATCTGGATCCGAGTAAGCCTGGGTGAGTAGAATTTTCGCGCTTATGAGTTGGAGTGTGCCCGGGTAAGCAATATTTCGAACTTGAACTGGATTTCAATTTTAACTGCCGAAAAGATACAAGAAGCGATACATGCATGAGATACTGCATCAACTTAGTTTCGATGGATACATTAAAAATTACAGATGTATATATAAGAGCGAAGTAACAGAGATATTTAGGTATTTCGGTTAGTTTCAACGCGAGTATGCTGAACTGAGAAGAATTTTCGTGAGACTTTATCTGAGACAAGTTGAGCGGAAATCCAATAAGAGCGGTTCCGAACGAGACAAAGAGAAAGATATACTTTTTGAGCGACGTGAAGTTCGCTTTATTTTGCCGACATATTGCTACATGACACGGAAGCAAGTCCCTAAAAAATGTGTACCTATAGAAAAGACAGTGTAAGGTGAACTGTGAGACACCGGTATGTTTGCATTGGCACTTTTATTTTGACATATATGCTGAAATCTGTCTTCAATTATAGTGGAGGTGTCCAAAATCTCGGTTATAAAGAGCGTTTTTCAGAAGGATCAATCTTCAGCTCCACCATGTTTCTTCTGTTAAGCCTCATGACGTGTCCGTCACAAGATTTTGACACGGGGCTGTACGGAAGAACTGACGACACTGAAGCTAATAAAGAGTGTTATTAAATAGAGTTCATGTTCTGGCGTTATACTTAACATGGCACTCAAAACATTTTTCAAATAGCACAGTAAGATTAAAGCTTCTTTGTTACTTTTTGCCACATGCGGAAAGGCAACGACGAAGGTGGTGGTGGTAATAGGTAGGAGGTGGTGTCCAAAATGTGGCGTCCGTGACATGTTTCAGTCTTCAATCCTGCTTCCGGCGCAGAAAGTCAGAAAAAAAAGAAAAAAAAAAGTTCCTTTCGAAATCTGTCGTGTACTTTTATAGGTTTTCAGGTAAATTTACGGCTGAACTTGAAGCCCGACAGAGAGCATGTCATATTGTTGTTCATTACATAACATTGATCCGACATGCCGTCACTACACCGTATTACATGGTCTACAGATCGGATCACCGAGGTGCAATGAACATTGCGAGTGTGCAGGCGGATCTACTGAGGCCGTGGTCAGGTGTCGGTAGAACTTGAAGATCAAGCACACGACAAGGTAATTGAAGTCATGCCGACTTAAAGGCCGCAGTGCGATTGTGTAGCTTTAATTTGTGTACTGAAGTACGTAGCAAAATAACATGTGTGTAGCTTGAACAGGTCAATGACTGGCAATGAGAAAATGTCAATGATCTTGGAGAAGAATATCTCCGGCCGTCTACATTTTAGGAACTCTCGATAAAGTCAAGGTGAAAAGGAGGGTGAAAACAATGCGACGGTACTTGGAAAGTAATGAGAGCAGATGACTTCTTATGACAACGCACTCGTCAGGGTACAATTTGTGATAGCGCAGTCCACGATGACAAGCAACTCACAAAGATATCTGGAAATGAGTTGATGCCAAGGACAAATTTGGATACCACCGGTACTGTCACTTCCCATCAATCCATTAAAATCCGGTACAGGAATGATTGTTCAGCCAATGCAGGTCACACGCCTATAAACATCAATACATCGCAGTCTTTTTGTGTAACCATACCTGCTATAAGAAAGCAGCAAAATTCTGGTGCTCTACAAGCGAGATTGACGACATGATTATGAAGCAAGCCAGAATGAAGGGACTCCGGATTTGTTCTGACCACTGGGATTTCGTTAACCTCCGCCTTAAATTAAGTAATAGGGCGTTTCTGCATTTAGCCCCAACATGCACAGTCGCCGTCGCCGGCAGTCGAACCCGTGTCTTCGTGCTTTACGGCGAAATGGTATATCGAAAACACTTTCCACTGCAAAGGACCCATGTGTCTTGTACCATATCCTATTTATCGCCCGCGTTTGGTATGGAAACATACCGGTTTTCACATAGGAACTGGGTAATTGTGTGCACACTAGATTTTTCAATTGCGAATACACAGATCACGTTTCCCGTATCAGCCGTATAATCTCGCAATTCTCTCACGAAACGTTGATTGACGGGAGCGCAAACGATTCGATGCAAGCTGCGAATGAAAAGGCAAGCGTCGCCGGCACCATGCGAAACATCGACAAAAGCCATGCAGGATCTGCAGAATGCAGTGTTGTCAACAAATTGTGAAGGGAACGAACAAAGGCTTGCGCCGCAGCAGCAGCGACAGCATGAATGTGCACAGTGCGCTGTGGCAGTTTCGTGCGGTTAACCCAGAACGAATCGTACCTCGTGTTGTTGCTGCTTCTTTAGCTTCTGGCATGCCTGCGTCAGCGTGGCACAGCCCAAAAAAATATCTGGGTGTGAGTATGCGTCAACAAGGCCAACACGTACGCCGAACACAAAAAAATACAGGCCTGGGGACAAGGAGCCGACGGCCAAGTGTCGATCTCCGCATTAGAAACAAACAAAAAAAAGCACCAAACGCCCAGAGCTAGGTTGATGTACAGCCATATGTAAACGAAACGCGAACGGGAAATTAAAAACAAGCGCAGCGAACCAAAGAAAGCTTGCCATCTCGGCGATCCATTATGTTGAACGTAATGCGATGTACAGCAAACCTGGATGCTACTTGTTCTGGTTTGTATTTTTCTGTGCTTTTGTTAGAGCATACGATTGCAGCGAATCATCCGTTATAGTGAATTAAATGTAGAATATTACTTGATTACTTCTTAGCACAATACAAAAAGTAACAATGGACGAAACGCATGCGGCAGACACAAGCGCCTTTGTCTGTGTCATTTTTTTTTTCGACCCTTGTTAAAGTTTACAGCGCTAAGAAGAAATCATGGACTACCAACTTGCCCGAACATGGGCACTATTAAATGGGATAGTACAGTGCCATTTATAGAGTGTAACAAATTTACGTTTATAACGAATTTTCAGACACAGCGAGAACATTTTTACGAGAGATGCGACTTCTTTACGAAAAAGTTTTACTGTACGTCGAGAAAGAGAAAAGAAGTTTGCTGGACAACTCCTCATCACTTCAAGTCGGTAGCTAACTCTGAACTTACCTTCTTTTTAATTTAACTGTGTAGCGAGACTGACCTGATTTTTAGTGAAACGAGCGACGTATCGTTTACGCACACAGTTACTTACGATGGCCGTGTTGTTTCGGCTTGGGGAATTCTAAGATTACCTGTCCCGTTCATCTTTCAATTGCTTATGGCTTGTACATCAGATCAGCGAGACCTCTATGACCACCCCTAAAGTGAAGCAGTGAGCCCGTCCCGCTGACGACGGGAGTGAGATACTGTGATTGTCCAAAGAGACTTGGTTCACGAACAGTGCGCAAAACTCTCAGTTATATGAGATCGATCCTGGAATGGAATTGCATATTCCGATTAAAATTACCCGTTCTATCGAAACAATAATTCATAGACTTCGTCTAGGCAGTGCCTACACTAAGAGCTTCCTATATACGATAAGAAAAACTAACGCACATGTGAAGAGGCAGAAGAAGAAGACATAGATCACCTTCTTCTACATTGTAAATATTACGCTGTACTCCGTAAAAAAATTTTAAAAAACCTAAATAGATTGGATACACGGCCCCTGTCACTAGCAATAGTTTTGGGTCCGTGGTAAACATAAACTTCAAAACATCACTGCACGCGCACTAGTGCAGTTTTTAGAAGAGTCAGTAATATCAGAAAGATACTGATTCACATTAACAATTATTGTTCGCATCGCTAATTATTGCCAGATACTTCTGGTGACATCTCTCGCGTTGTTTCTCGTGCTTCATGACAACTGTGTTTGAAGTGAGGGCAAGTGCCAAGTGGTTGTTGTGTGATCACCTTCTGTGAAGAACTGCAAGATGAACTGTTCTGTAAAGCGCGAACGTTTCGTGTGTTTGTTGTGTGTGAACATTGTTGTTGGCGCGTGGACGTTATTTATGACGTGTGAACATTGCTTTTGTGAATGGGCATTTCTCGTGCCTGAATTTCGCATTACTTTATTGTTATGGATAACTTCGTGACGCAAATTATTACGTAACAGAAGAGGAGCAGCCGGAGCTATATTTAGGCAACAACCTCTCCTTAAACACATTTAATAAAACAACAACAACAACAACAACAAAACAAGAAACGCCTCCCGGAGGTACGGGATGTTCTGATACAGGCACCTAATAAGAATTAGAGCTGGTGCCATGGTATCTAACTTGTCCTATCGATACACCAAAGACCCGACTTGTCGCAATTTCAAAAAAACAACAACAACTAAAGTTTAAGAACTTCACTCTCAAATTGCTTAAAAAAACAACATGATCTCTCTGCCAACCACTTCCGACTCCAAAACAGTCCCCCCCCCTCCTCCTCCGAATTATTATAACAGACTCGCATAATCCGGACAGATTAGGATGTGCAGCTGATTTGCATAAACTTAGGTTTCATGGGTGGTCAGAAAGTTCTGGGTGATCTTTGTTCATAGCGTAGCTGTTAGTTTACATAGGCCGGGTTAATGAGTCATGCACATTAATGGCGAAGTGGTTATTAGCTTAGCTAACAACAACAAAAAACGAAAGTCAGACACATTACTTACCTTTATTCAAAACGAACAATTTCCCGACGTACGATGAACACACCTCTTAACAACGCTATTCAATGGACACAAATTCTGCTGCACAAATCATAGCTAACGCTTATAATTCCATGTAATGTTTTGTATAACGTGTCATAACAAGATTAGTTATTACTAGTGTTTCATGGCAAACCCTCTGCAAGAAAAACTAAATGCAGCTTTGAACACTCGAGCACTCAACGTCTTGCCAGTAGTCCGTCCCAGAGTTTTGGGGTCAACATGCCTTCAATAAGCAATGTAAAAAAAATCACGTTAGTACGTGTTCCTTGAAGGAATCCTGAAACAATTTTGTTGCTGTGTGCAAATGCAGTGAGCCGTATAGGTTATTTCAATAAAAAGTAGCCGGTACAGTTAGGTCATTCTGACCATGACGACCGAGACTGATGCGCTATGCTTAAAACACTTCGGGTAAAACATTATCACCCACGTCCAAGAAGAACAGAAAAGATTACATTACCGGTGATTCCAGTGGCTCAACTCCATATATTTTCAGTCACGTATGACAAGTATAAGGAGAAAACGCGAGTATGCCACTAGTATGAACAATAACGTTGACCAAACCATCTCGAATCGCCGGGAATGTTTTGAACGTGCTCCTGCATTACTGTTAGAGAAGAAAATCATTGAGCATGGGGATTCCTCTGGTGCCAACACTTCGACCAGAGGTCTTCTGTCAAGGCAGCGACTTCAAGGCAGTTGCAGCCTTCAAGAAGACAAGACGGCTTGTCGAAACGTTGGCAACAGAGACATCCCCTGCTCAATGATTTTTCGCCGCCTAAGCCTCCAACTTCTCCTGAACTTTTGCCTTCTTTGGATTTACATTGCTATTAGTTGTATAGCAATATCAATGCATACCAAAACGTTTAGCGAAGCAGGTTTGACATATGGGAGTCCAAAAGTGAATTTAAGTTAATAATAGTTGGGGCTTTACGTCCCAAAGGTAGGATATGATTACGACAAAAGCCGTAGTGGAGGGCGCCGGAAATTTCGACCACCTTGAGTTCTTTTAACGCATGCCTAAATCATCTAGGCACATGGACCTCTAGCTTTACAGCACGCATGGAAAATGCTGCCGCCACGGCCGTGATTTGATCCCGCGACCTTCTCGTCAGCAGTAGGGGACCATAATAAATTTAATTTAAGAAAGAATGAAAATGTTCGTACATTGGTTTGAGCTCTCGCACTACCTCGACAAAGGCTAACTTTTTCCTCTCTTTCTCTTTCTTCGCCATCTTTCAAGCTCCTCCTCCACCCTGTTCCCATGTGTAGGGTAGCAAACCGGTTGTCCTAAACTGGTTAACCTCCCTGCCTTTCCTTCTCTACTATTTCTTATCTCATGGAGACCGTGCTGACTCACCGTGACAGCTCGGAATACGCGCCTGGCGCGCATCAAGTTGGACGCGATCCTGGACGAGCCGTCATCGCCGACGACCACCCTGCCCTCTTCTTGGTCGACGTAGACGGTGCCACCGCCGGCTGCGGCAGCCGTGGAGAGCCTGCCGCCCAACAGGGAGCGCCTGCCTCGGTTCCTGGCGTCAGCGTCGGTGGCGGTGCCTGGCGTAGTCGCGTCGCCGCCGCCATCCGCTATACGAGGAGACCGAAGTGCACATCGAAGTTAATCGAGCATGTCTTTAAAGCTAAATCAGGAGCTACGTAATTGCGCAACGCTCACAGGAAGAGGACACAAGTGATTGATTTATGATTGTTGGGAATTCCCGTCCCAAAACCGCGATATGATCTTGAGGGACACCGTAGTGGAGGGCTCCGCAAATTTTGACCATATGGTGTCCTCTAACGTGCACCTGAATCTAAGTACAGGGGCGTCAAGCGTGCATTTCGCCTAAATGGAAATGCGGCCGCCACTGCACAGACTCAAGCGTAAGTGTACAAGTGCTCAAACCAACAAGTGCAGCTCTGTCCTCGTCCTCAAGCGGTTCGCAAAAACGTAGCAATTAATAGATGCCAACTAGCCCAAAAGAGTGCCTTCCTAAATCAGGGGGTTTTACATGGTGTAACTGAATTAAGTGCACTGCAGACGAAGACGGGACACGACAAGACGAGCGCTTTCCGACAAACAAGGTTTTGCGCACCAAAAAACACAGATTGGCTACGATGCCCGCCGACGCCGCTATGCTCGACTAACTGAGGTTTCCTCTCGTGCATGGAAATGTAAGTACACCGGTGTTTTTTGTCTTTTTCTGCGATCGAAATGCGGCCGCCGTAAACGGCCACCAAACTCGCGTCCTCTTGAACAGCGCGACCTTTTAGCCTCTAGGCTGCCACTCTGGTTGCGAGCATGCCGTGCTGAAACAATTCAGTGGATACTGTGGACTTTTGCACGGAATGACCATTAGGGAGGGCCGCCTAGATATCTTCAACAGCGCCGGTGCGGCGGTACAGTTAAATGACATATTTGCCGCTAAAAAGGCCACGAGAACGAAGGACAGGTACCTAGACAGGACAATACGAGCGCATCTGCGTTCCTTTCTTTCGTTCTCGTGTCTTCTTTTTTTAGCGGCAAACATTCCATACAGCCAGAACCAAAGAGGCCAAGAGCAGCTTCTCCTGGGATAGAGATAAGCATTGTGCAAACTGACGGACGGGCGGATGTGTACAGTTCTTTTCGCAATGGAGAACTAGCACTGCTGTTCGCAGTAAATGAAACGCAAACTGAAGAGCCATTTACCATATGGTGGGAAACACGCTAAGGCACACGAGTGACCAGAAATATAAAAGACACCGGACTATCGCTGTCTTTCTAGTGCACTGGAGTGCTGCTCCATCTTGTGCTCCTATTTCCTTAAGGGCCTTATCTCGATAAAGCTTCTGGTGCTTCTCTAAACTGTGCTTCCTTTACAATGCAAGAAGTGCATGTCATGTGAAGCAGTGCACTGCGTGTAGAGCAGCAACCATGAAGGTGCTGTGCGCCGTTAGCTCCTGTACTTTCTTTTTGCAATGAGACAAGAAAGAGAAACCCCCTAAATTAAGGCAAAGGAAATCAAACAAGCCCGGCAGTATGTAAAGAAAGGACTCTTACCAGCGTCGGTCGTCCCGTAACCTTCGGTGAGCCCGGCGTCACCACTGGATTGCTGCTGCTTGCGTAACCGGTGCGACGCGAGAAGCCTGTTCGCCACCTGTTACACAAAAGCAAGCAAACAAAAAACCAGCGAATACAATAAGATTAGTGGAATGAAACGAATCAGTCAACCGCGTAAGGCGTTCGTCAGACCGCCAAAAAAGAAAAAAGAAAACCCTAAAACTCCAAAAATTATCGTTCGCTCTACGCACCCTTCACAAGGAAAACAAGCAAAATGTCGTTTTGAAATATGTTTTTTCAAGGCAGCTACCGTACGATGTACCTCGCTCATAGATGTGCTGACTTCAGGCTGCTCCGACTTGGAGATCTGCCTCTGCATTTGAATTCCACCTACATCTGTGAGCCTGCAAGAGAGAGAGAGAAAACAAAGTACACAGCTGTAGATCCTACTTAGATATCACACGGATCAAGCACATTGCGTCTACAGAGCAGATAACCGAGGTTGCTGTCTTTCTCGCATGGCTAGCACAGAGAATGAGCGCCAAATAATGGAAATGCAGTAGGCTGCGCTGGCATTCTCGGAAAATTGGGGTACGGGCAAGGGATCGTTAAAAGTGGGCAACATATCCTCTGAGAAGAACAACGCAGACCTGCCAAGGAGAGGGACATACAATTGGTAATAGCCTGCAAAATCATCCCTAAGTGTGCGTGCGCGAGTGCGTGTGCGAGGGTGTTTGTGTTGTGTGTGTGTGTGTGTGTGTGTTTGTATGTGTGTGTGTGTGTGCGTGCGTGTGTGTAGGGTGCGCGGGGGTATTTTTACAGAATGGTTGTGGTCGCCGACTTGTCGTTCTTCAAGACGTCCTCAGAGCATGTGTGGCTGTGGAAATGTCCAGTCTGGTGACACTTTGCCAGGAGCACATGGCCGTCTGAAGCATAATCCCGGCTCACCTAGCTGAGCGATGGAGTTGACAATTGTTATGGGTTATCCTACTGGACTTGTATTTGTAAGTGGTTAGATCAACTTCAAATTTCTTGTAAACACTGCTAAAGAAACTCGCGAAATTACGTTCTGCGATGCTTCCTGGGAGATTTACTTTTGCATCGTACAACTGTACAAAGTGGCAAATATCCGTATATTGTACTGATAATCCGAAAGACATGGCGAGTCGGTCAACCCTAACGCCACCAGATCACAGAGGCTATGCACTAGATGCGGCAATTAATGCGGGGTTTGACGCCCGAACCGCGAATGCGGCGCCACACAAGCGGGCTGGAACTGCTTCTCGAAACCTCCAACGAGAGAGTCGTACCCGTACCTGTGGTTGAAGTCGTCCCAGCGTCCGTAGCACAGGTCTAGCCCTCCTAGGAAGGCGAACTTCTGGTCGATGACCACCAGCTTCTCGTGGTGGGCCCAGAGGAGGATGCCACCGGTCACGTGGTCTGGGTGCCTCAGGATCTGCAACGGGCGCCATAACCAGGATTCACAAGAGGCGGGGCGCGCAGGAAATAAATCAGGGAGGGAGATACTGAGGCAAGCGAAAGAACTAACTACGTAACGACGATTGCGAATTTTCAAGCACGCAGCATTTGTGACATTAAAGGCGTGCTAATGAACTTTCCTCGAAACGGTAGCACCCATGACGGCAAGCATGGGACGTTGAATACTGAAGCACGGGATACTTGTGCAAACGGTTGCACGTTTCCGAAACCTCAGGCGAAGATGAGATCTAGGGCGCCTCCTCCTCTTGGCGTAGGCATGAACTCCGTGTTACACAGGTGCGCTTGACATCCGATTTATCTTATAGGTAGTTGTTAATGACGTTATCATAACGCGAACCGGGACATAACACCGCATCTGGCCCCCCCACTACTATGGGGGTGACAAGGCATCGCATCCGGTTCTGTAGGTGTTACATGGCCGGTCTTTTCGAATGGGAGGAAGGGAGCTAAAAACTGCTGCACGCATTTAATAAATTCTGGAGATTTACGTGTCCGTACTACAATATAATTATGAGGCAAACCGACCGCATGGGCTTTCTAAACGTGAACCTAAATTGAAAGACACAGAAGTTTGTGCATTTTGCTTGCGCCAAAGGCCTCCGTGGCCACGAATCTGCCACGACAGTGTTCGATATTAGTAATTTTACGATGTTGCCATCAGTTAATAATTAGCCACAGAAGCATGAGGACCGGGAATTTAACCCGCGCCCCCGTGATAAGCTGCGGAACGCCATAGCCCCTAAGCCTTTGCGGTGAGTTAGGGAATCTCATTGACAGGTTTTGTATCTTTACCTATGCAAAGTGTTATCATAATGCTTGTAACTCCTCGCTGGTTCTCCGTCATGAGCGTTGATTCACACTCATGGTGAGTATTAACCTGAGCGAGTCACGCCCTCGCCAAAGAAGGCACTGCTCGCTGGTTATCTGCCCCTTAGTGACGTCAGCAGTAACGTCACCGCGTGGTGTGTGGCTAACGCGCGCGGTCTCGCGTGCTGGTTTTGGTTCCCAGCGATTCAAGTGTCTCGATTCGTTGTGTCGTGTGTTTGTGCAGTGGCATGTGTTACGGTAGATGTTTCGTGGGATCGGGGCGACAGTGATGTGGTCCCACTGCTCTCGAGGTACACAACGTGGGAAGACGTCGGGCGCCGTGACGTTGGGGGTCACGACAACCGGGACCCTCCTTCCTCGTACGACGAGCATACTAAGCACTTTTACTTGGCTCGGAGCATCTACTCCCTCGCACAGTGCAAACTCAATAGACCTCAGGATTTGAAGCTAGGGCTTCTACAGACGGGGACATACCAAAATGCCCTACTCCTTCGTAAGATTTACCACGAAATTCAGACAACAAATGCATGTGCGCTATAAAACGACTTATCGAACTTTGACCATGTGCTCTGGCGGTGTCCCGCGTTACGTGGCGATGAAAGCAACACTTCTTCACGCTCGGGTGCGGTTTACGCAGCCCCGACCTCGACGAACAGTTATGGCCCGGCCTTTCTGTTCCGATGTGAGGGCGGTCCACTGCGTGCTAAGCCCGCCCTAAAGAACAACAATTGCATTTTTCATTTATCATTTTCGGGGGAGGCAAGGGATTAGATTGCCCCACGTAGCAGTGGAAAAATTGGTTCCTCCAGAAAGGCCAAGCACCGATAGCGTAGCAAAGCGTCCAAAAGATATAAAAAGGTTCGGAGCTTTTTCGACAATATATATTTCGGCAAACATTTACGTACGAATGAAACTGACAGGAATGGTGTCGGCAAACACAAACGCACCTCACACAAATACACACAGGCAAACACAAACACACCTTACTGGACGGATCCGAACAATGGGTTTCACAACGCTTGCGTAACAAACAGTGCAAATGGAATTGAGTAATCGCGCTGCGTTCCCACTCACTTCTTTGAAATGACGCGAGCTGCAATATCAGGCGTGCAGAAATCCTGGAATGACGGCGAAGACAGTGCCACCAAGCGACCAGATTTCTGGAATCGCTCATCCCTTGGAACTATCACAGATTACCCGCAAGATTCGGCATGCGCGTCGTTTTCCCCAAGTACAGCATGGAGGGCACCGCCTTTTACGACATTGATCTCCTCATGCCGGCCTCACCTAAGGAAAGGCGCGCGTTACACTCACCTCTGCCGCACTCGCCTGCCCCTTTCCTGGCCTGGGCACAATGACCGTCTCTCTGCTCTATCCGCGCGCGCGAAGACAGCGCACTCTTTCGTATGTTTTTTTTTTTGCTGAATTACACAGCGTACCAAACGTGGGGCTACATGGGGTCTTATTGCACTTGGACCTTGTACGTACCACAACGGCAACAACGACGCCGTCATCAAATATTCACTTGATGTGTCTTTGTAATTGATATCGTAAAAAAACTCACAGGGTCCTTATGCGTTCGCCTAAGGCGACTCGAAGGCAAAAGTCGACTTATTTTTCTTTTCAGTCGATGTATCGATCATATGTATCGATACCCCCGCCGCCCTCCGAAACCTAGCGTCGTTCTGTATTGCCTCCAGGATCGGAGGCATTGCAAGATTTCTGCACCTCACATGGTTTAGCACTTCCTCCGTGATCGGCCCACCTTCGACCAAGCGACAGTGTCATGTGACGACGTAATCACGCAAAGTCATGTTATATGACGCCATGATGACGCCCTATGGGGACGTGATTGCGTGGTGATGATTTTTTGAATCATTTGTGTTGACGCCGATGGCGCCGACGCCGACGGTCAATTTTTGCGTTTGATGAGGATCTAGAGCTTTCGCCTCAAGAAAAAAGTCAGTCTCACTGCAAGGGCGAAGCAATGAATGCGATAGCAACAAATTGTAATGTTACACGAAGTGAGGCTGGCAGCTAACTCTTTTGGATCCGATCTCGTGTAACTTTACAAAACGCTGGTGTGAGAGAATACGGCCGCCGCTCCAGGGCGGCCTCTTCGCATTGAGAGCGCTGCACGTAGAAGGTTATGCGAGCCGCCCGGTGATGGCTGCCAAGATAGCACGCGCGCCAGCGATCGCGACCGCGCCCTTAGAGTCAAAGTGCAAAGTTGCTGCTCGAGCTACACTCCATCCCTCTTCGCGTCTTTTCATGCTCGTTCAAGACTGACAGGGCGCTTCTTTTCTGCTTCGACGGCAGGTCTCCCGAGCGGGCTGACGTTATCGCATTCGCCCTCCGAGCGACGTAGATGGGTCGGCCCGTTTGATATCCGCTTCAGCCGCATTCGTCCAGCCCGCTCGCGCGCTTTTACCCGCGGTAGAACATACTACGCGCAGAGGATGTTATCAATTTGGACTTTATGCGAGACATGACGGCGACGGCAAAAACCCGTCGAAAGTGTCCATATAATTGCTATCGCAATGAAAAGCCCGTTGCCTTTATCAAAGCCACGGTCCCATACTTCTCTAACAAGGGTGCGCTCCGTTGTGGCACACACACTATCAGGGTTCCGACGGCCTGTCTATTACATTACTGCAACTATCGGTTAGCCATTCATATGAGTACGGCACACAGACATCACATGCAATCAAGCTATATGTATATCATTCTATCGGACCAGATACCTTGATGTTGGGATGCATGGCCGCCAGCTTCTGCTTGCTGTAAAGGCTGTTGATGTTGAGCGCCATTTCCACTTCCTTGTACAGGAGCACGAACACCTTCACGCCTTCCTCCTGGTCAGAGGAAAACACGCGAAACAGAAGAAACGACGTTACTGAGAACAAGCGTCGCGTTTTCCCACGTTTTGTTCAGAAATTTACCGTTGGTCCACAATTATTGAAGCCCTAGTTGAGATCAGGCAAGTAGGCAAGAGGGAGGGCGGGGTCGGACCCCCCCCCTCCCCCGCCCCCCCGAAATGCGTGCAGCCCTCTATATTTCCGGGCAACTTTTCTTTTTATTTTGCCATGGGCAGACTTTCTGTCGAAAGATTTGCCTTGCCCCCCCCCCCCCCCCGAAAAAAAAATTCTGCCTACGTGCCTGGTTGAGGTTACTATATTTGGTATACTATGAGAGCAAACGTATAGTAAAACCAAGAAGTCAGCTGCGCGGCACAATAAAGGAAACATGATTAACACAACACGATGGTGTAAAGCCGTTCAAAGTAAGAACTCTCGTAATAATCCAGACGCTCGTTGTTCGTTTTATAGCTCGTTATTCGGCCCATGCGTCAGGTAAACAGAAAAGTCCGCGGGCCCGGCTGATTATTCTCGGCGGTGGATTATTCTTGACGATGGCTATTCTCGTGCTCGGCAGGTTCATTGCGCGAAGTGCCATGCTATACTGCTGCCCTTGAGCTATCGTTGTTACTTCCATTGCTTCAATAACCGCCTCTTTCAGCGTCGATCCTACGGCATGCTGTTGCTGTGTCTCATTACTGGCACCATGATAGCGCGCCAGATGAAGTAATGTTTCGGCTGGTTACAAGAGTTTCAGTTCTCAACAGTATTAAATACACTGCATCGAGCAATAAAGATTGTCTAGACCAGGGGTCGGCAACCTTTTGAGGCGGAGGGCGAGATGCATGAAGCCTACGCGGCGTGGGCCGCACCGCGAATAGGGGAGGGGGGGTTGCGGCAAAGAGAAAAAAATCACAGCATATCCACGGAGTGAATGATGATGAGTGGGCGAAGCTGCGGAGGTTCGGAGGTTCATCGGTAAACCGTGAACCTTCCGTGAATTCTGCCCAGTACATCATCACCGACGTGAGATCGGACGCGTTTATACTAAAGGTTCGATGAGTTATGACGACTTGCAGCTCACTTTAATTTTACATGTACGCTGTGAATTTTCATTGTTAAGAAAACCATTGCTTTAGAAAACATCTGGCGTCTTTCGTTAAGCAGCTGGCGTCTTTTCGTTTTGCTTTAGAAACATCTGGCGTTCTTTCGTTTTGCTTTTACAAAACATCTGGCGTCTTTCGTTGGTTTATTTCATCAATCAACGGCGTTTTGAACAAAATTTTTATTGTTTAATCACGCACAGGAGAAATCTCACCAGGCACTACCTTGGAGGTAAATAATGGCTGCTAATGGGAATGAGAGACAGAAGAAGTCGGCTTTTTAGTTAACGCGCACGCTGCGAATTTTTTATTGTTCAACAACGCACAGGAAAAATCTCCCACCGGCACCACCTTGGAGGTCAAGATCTGGTACTAGCGTTACGACTGGTTACGCACTACTACGAGGGACGAACGGGTGCCGCCTCAAGGAGCTTCGCCCCTAAAATTCAACGAATTGGCAATAATGATATGCGAAACCGGAACAGAAATCATGTTTATTTTCAGCGCGCGTGTCAGAAAGCTGCAGTTTATCACGTTGGTTAGAAGAAAAATTCGGCAGATCCCACGCCTTGTGGGAATCGCTTTCATACGAGGCAGTTAGCGAGTAGTTCTGTGCTGCATTTGTTTTTGGCTTTGAGCCTAGCGTTACGAGGTGGATAGACGTGATTTTGTGAGCGTAGTAGTTGTGTGCACATCGTGAGCTTACCAGGCACTTCTACAACACATGGGTTTAAGTGGTAACTTATGGCCTGACGTAACGTCAGCATTGACGTTAGAAAACATACCTCAGTATTATGGAAACGAAGTGCACTTTGCTTTGCGATGATGTGAATATTATACGTAACTTTCGTTAGCGCATTCCTTCGGAGTCGAACAATGCTTGAATATTGTTTATTATTGCTGACTGAAGCTTGCTGATTCATAGGAATGGAAATGTAATAAAAGCGGAGCCAACACTGGTACCACAACTGACGTTAACCTGACATGACGCCTATATCGTAGGAGTACATATGCAGTGTTTATTGCTTTGTTATAAAATTAGATAGCCAGCATTACAACCCCACTTGACGTTGCACCGACATTACGCCTGCATAGGGTATATTTCCAGAGAAGTTTATAGACCTGGCTTGGCGCTGCGGTAGAATATCTGATTGCCACGCAGAATTATTGGGTCTGTAACATGGTAGGGCGCAGACAAGAACGCCAGCGAAAGAAGACGACGACGACGGTGGTTGTTGGTGCTCGCGCTTGCTCGGCTTGGACCGCTGATCGCTTCAGCTGTGACAATCTTCTAATAAACGCGTTACTGCCTCAACGGTAAACGCATACCATCAGGTCCGATTCCTGCTGGGATCCTAATTTTTATTCTTTGCATTCGTCGCATCAACTCTGCCGATGTCGGTTTTTCTAAACGCTGTCGCATTTAAATTACCAATGTCTTGATAAACAAGCACATGACGTTCTTAAGAACCGGACCATAACTATGTACACAATCATTTGGTTCCCGGCACACCTAGGTCAAACTTTGGAGTCGCTCACCAACTTCAACGACATCGCCCACTCCAAAGCGCGCGTACTAACTCTCCGCGCGGGAGGAGAAGCCTTGTCACAGAGCAGGGTTCAAGAGTTCCGAGACACTTTATTCACATTTAATGAATTCACGAAGCATTTTTATCTGGAAAGAAGAGTATTTCCTCCACCACACAAAAAGCTCACGAGACCACAGGCGATGACCGATGCTACAAACTAATTCTTATCCGAATCTCGCTTTCATGCACTGTCTATTCCCAAGTGACTTCAGCTCGCAATGCCCTGGCTGCGGGGGAACGTGCGATTTAGAGCACATGCTTTGGCGGTGCCCCTCGTTACGTGGGGATAAGGACCTCACAGAGTAGAAATGGAGCTCGGCCCTCAAGAGCTCGGAATATCAGCATCAACTTTGGGCTGTCCAGAGAGCCTGCGATGCGCGGTTAGGCTAGGTCTAACTGTCCCCACGTGGGAACGGCCCGCGGTGTCACCCTAAGGGGTGGCACTTCTCCGGATCCTTAAATAAAGTTCTTCGTACCGTATGTCTGTCATCGCCATTCCTGGGTAGATAAAATCTGTCAATCACCTGTGGCTCATACCCGTATACCGCGGCCCGTGGCTAAAAGTGCCTTGGGTTCGCTAACAAATGCTTCGCATTTAAAAGGTCGTCATTAGCTTTGACGTGCACAAATTTATTTCCTCGATTACTCCGTTCTAGTACCTTGCCATTTGAAGGCATTTTAAGGAACCTAAGAAGCAGAGTAAAGGGAGTCAAAAAGGCAGACACACACAAGCATGAGAAAATCAAAAGAAAGAAAGAAAGAAAGGAAGAAAGAAAGAGAAAAAGAAAGAAAGAAAGAAAGAAAGAAAGAAAGAAAGAAAGAAAGAAGGAAAGGAAGAAAGAAAGAAAGAAAGAAAGAAAGAAAGAAAGAAAGAAAGAAAGAAAGAAAGAAGCAATGAGATTAGTTATTGTGGTAACAGCTGCAACAATGAAGCAACAGCTCACAGCTTTCTTCTGCAGAAGCTGGTCCAATCGCCAACGGTTGTTTGGCACCACGGGACGCTTGAGGTAGATCTCGGGGGTGAGCCACCAGTCGGCGATGAAAATCTCCTCCCTTGCCATGTCGATGGCATTGGCCACCGCTTCGCAGTACTTGGACCCGTCAATGTACCTGCAGTATTCCAAGGGTTGCTTCCATACGCCTATGTCTGCGTTTGTACGTGTGCGTGTATGTATACAAATACAAAATTTAGAGTTTCGAAAGAAGGACTTTGACCCACCTAACCCCTCCCCTTGTTACTCCTTTGTTAGAAGCTGTAAAAACAGACAGTCACCATTGTAAGTTCAAAGCAGTCGCCATTTCAAGAAGCTGTTCTGAGTGTCTTAGCTTTTCATGACTATAACGTGTTTGTTGCAAGCTCTGTTCAAGGAGAACGTGAAATGAATTCATGTAACCATAGAGGGGTTAATAGTCATGTTGAATGTACAGACGACCCGGGCCCATTGCTTAAGGGAACACCTGAGTGCAGGGTATGTCTGGATTTGGCTCTCCTACAAAAGTATAGTTGCTTAGATTTGCATAAAACTACTAGTGCTTGACAAGTGCGACACCTTTTGACAGGATAGCGCCATGCACGAAGGATCTTTCCACGTCTTCGAAAATCGACGAACCCAGCCTTGAAAGACACGTACACAAGAAGAGGAGTTTTGACGGCCACGCACGCTGGGACTAGGAACAGTTTAATGAAGGCAGTGTCTAGCGTTACGTCTAGACGTAACGGTAAGAGCCGTTGCAGTTACGTCTGGGACGTAAGAATAACGAGTCTTAAAAGTTACCTCCAGCGTGACAATACAAATACAGCCCGTTAGACCTACCGAACCGATTGGCCCCAGTGGCGCAGTGGCCAACGCGTCGTGCTCGGAACTGCGAGGACGTTGGTTCGAACCTCGCTGCTGGGTTTTTTTTTCTTTTTTGTCGCAGAAGGCTTTGCAGAAGTCTGTTTCCAGAGAAGCGCGACACGGCTCTTGGGTTACGTGCGCCCCCGCCTGCCCCGAAGGGGTAGGCGCGCGGGCTAAACAGCGCGTGGCCGCGATAGCGGCCAGTAGCGCGTGACGGAGACCCTGCCAACCGGCCATTGAGCGTTAGCGAAATGGCCGCACTCGCGAAGCGAGGGCGAAGCCACGATTAGTTTTCCGCGCCCGAAGGGCGCAGAGGGCCTTCACTGAGCAACAGGAAAATAATGTACTCACGTTTGTGGAAAACCACATCTGGACTAAAGTCCCTAGATTTTTCCCTGCTCTTCAACAGGGAAAAATCTAGGGAGTTTACTCCGGACGTAACGATAGCGGTGACTACAGTTACGTCTGGACGTAACCCTAGCCACAGCCTTCAATGCAATAACAGCTACTCGAACGAAAACCAAGACGCACGTGAGCCACACATGATAACGTAGAGACCTCTACGTTATCATGTATGTCGTATGTGCGTCTTCGTTTTCTTTCCAGTAGCTGTTTATTACATTAAACTGTTGTATAGTCCCAGCGTGTGTGGTCGTCAAAACTTCTTTTCTTGTGTACGTGTCTTTGAAGGCTGGGTTCGTCGATTTTCCAAGCTATGTACCAACAGGCCCAACACCAGACTCTTCTTTCAACATCCACTTGCCGTTAGGGAGTCAGCAATATGAAAGGTGCTCATTAGAATGTTCCCTTTAACAGTGGACTGGAGTGTACATGTTTACGTACGTACCAGCGGCAGCGACTCGCGGTGCGGACCGGGGCGAACGCGTCGTATCGGTTCGGGTGCGTGAAGTCGCGGCCCGACGTCTTGGCCAACTCTTGCAGGTGGTCCTTCCACTCCCGCTCCTTACGCTTCGTCCAGCACTTCACCAGGAGGTTCCTGACGACGACACGCAATGCATAATAAATTTCATATTGTGTCTGATAACATCACATCCACATTTGCAGAGTAGTCCTGGTCGAAGCGAAATGATTAAAGGTTAGTAGACGAAGTTCTACTGAATGTGCGTGTTTCCCTGATACGTATGCATTTGAGGGGCAATGCTCATAAGGCACATAATCCATTCATGAGCATTCTTCAAAACACTAACACACATGTACACAAATACACACACAGTTGGAAGATAAGTACATCCGACAACTACATCACCCGTTGAGCATTCCATGTTCAAGACTCCGGCTTATGTACACCGAACGCTTCCTTTAACTATATGCATGGAACGTCGCTCTCTTTTCCATATAGAGCCTCCTGCCGGAGACGAAAGCAGACGCCAGGCCTCCTGGCGCGTGTTCCGACCAGGTGCCGCGGGAGAGCGCTCGCCACCTTACCACTTAGTCGAATGAAATGACGTTATCAGCTCCTCGGAAGCAGCAGCGAGAGCTGCGTGTGTTTACGAAGAAACGCCGCGATAGGCGCTGAACACTGTTCGAAAAGTAGCAGGGAACAGCCGAGGGAAAGGCACGGCGCTCGCGGCTCACGTTCCAGGCATTGAGTTATAGGAGGCGTTGGTGCACCTTACGGCTACTGGGGAACAACTTAAATTGTATATATCATGCAAGCACGGCTCGAAATTTCTTCATCAGCGAGCAGATTTGACACTTCGCATAATAGTGAGCGCCCCCTGGCGTGCACTTTGGAAACAGCTGTAAGTTGGCTTTCCAGCAAGAATGTTTTCTTCCCACAAAGCCTTTCGCTCCCAGACGTCTTTTATCGCTCTAACGGTGTTCCCCCCTCCACACTCCAACGAAGGTGCGGTATCAGCTACAAGACTTTTCCAAAAATACTGCGGGAATATGACGTTTCATGGTAAGTTTCCTATTGTATGGAGAGAAAGGGGGAAACGAGAGAAAGGAAATACAGTAATTAGTGGTGAATGGAAAAAAATGACACCATCTCCCGCTAAATGGGACCATGAGGTGATGCGAAGCCGGAGCACTTGCACGATCGCGTTCCGTTGGCGTTAGTTGGGCATGCTACCGACCTCGCGTCGTGGAACGCGAAGAGGAACGCTACGCGCGTCGTGTCTTACCTCTAGCCTGGCCGTTAATTCTCACAGGGCGAGCGGGGAACGCGGTCGTCAGGCGCGTGAGGGAGGGATCGTAGGCGAGGAGAGAGAGGGGGGACGCGCATGCGCTGGCGCTCACCGCGGACTTGCGCAGGAGAGGGGCGATGCGAGAGAGGCGATGCGAAGCAGCGTTTCGGCATGTCGAGCCCGCGTTTCAGCGGGGGAGTGGAGAGGGGGAGTGTAATGGGGTAGAAGGGGAGGGGGAGGGGTAGGGGAGAGGGGAAGCGGAGAAGGGGAAGGAATACAAGGGAAGTGGAGAGGGGGAAAGTGGGACATGGGAAGTGGTGAGGGGGAGAAGGTGTGTGGAGAGGAGGTACGTGGAGAGGGTTTGCGCATGTGCAGTAAGGGTGGTCACGCTGCACGCCACCACCGGTTTGAGTTCCGCTGAAAGATGCTTCGCATCTAAAACAGATTTGTCTGCTTCTCTGCGGTCGAGGCTTTCGTATGGAAAACCTGCTCACATATGCGCAGTAACTACTTTGCAAGCTGTCAAATGGCCGAAAATCCCTCAAGAAGTGCAGCTGAATGTGAACCACATCAACAAGTGAAGCCTATGAATAGGAATACAGTATGGACACTACGCAAAGGTATATACCTTGTGAGGTTCGTGACGAGCAGGCCGTGGTTGACCCCCGTGGCCATGAAGCCGGACTGGACCTGGAAGCCCTGGTCCATCAGGAGCACCGACTTGATGACGCCGTCGCGAGGGCGGACGTACAACACGCAGGTGTCCTTCGCGATTAGCCACCTGTGCAGTCACGGAACAAAGTGTATGTTCTAGTTGCACCGTTATATAAGGTCTATACTAAATATAGACTGTCTTCACTTAACAGCCAGCAAGTGTTTGCCTTTCATGCTCCATTCGATACATATAGTGTGAAGTGCTGCAGAGGCTAGCGAGACTTCTTGCTGTAGATAAAACAAAAACCCGTGAACTAGCATAGGCTTTCTTCTTTAAGAAACATAAGGGCGCATGCGTCTTCCGAAAAACACTAACATTAAACGACCCTACATTGTGTATGTCCACTGATTGTGCCCATCTCTGATACGCTGGCTTGCCGATGCGGTAGTGCGTTTTTTGTGTGTTCTTTTTGTTAGAAGGTTCTATCTGCATTATATCGAGGAAAGCTTCCATTAAAATTTCAGTTGCAAGACAGTGTTCGTGTCTTTCGTTCATCATCTTACGTCCACGCGGTTGCGCTGTTTTAAACTCTTATCAAACAGAAATTTAATACACAAATGTATTTCATTAAATAAATGGTATTGTAGCGGCACGCTTACAGCGACACGAACTCCTAGCGGTGCGCTCCCAGTTACAGCGCCTGAATCCCGTGGCGCAATACGCACGCAATAAAGATCGTGTTCTCTCTTGGGCGTTCATCGTGTGTTGATGTGCATTCCGCTGCTCGCCCATGCGCATCTGTCCATAGGCAAGGGAGTCGAACAAAGCAGACGAGCGCATCCTATTAAGACTTCAGACCAATACGATGCTATGTCCTGCAATAATAAAACATTTCGACCCTATACGGTCACAGGACAGTACCAGCACTGTGGAGAGGTGGCGGACGACTACCATAAGGTGTGGGCCTGTCAAAACAACACAGCCCTTACTCCTCAACCCAACCCTACCCGAGAGAACTGGGTGGCTGTCCTGCTCGGCCGTTCAGACCTTCAGGCCCAGCAGGCCTTGGTACATAGAGCCAGCAGGCATTGGTACAGAGGGCGGCGGCTTCAACCAATAGGGTCTCAGAATAGTGACTCCACCTACTCTGTAAGAACGTCTAAAGAGGTCCAACACCTCTATTTTGTTAATAAATCACCACCAGCGCCGCCTCTAGGTATTATTAATTCAACTTGCACTCGCCTCTTTCGCCACCTGCTGCAGCACTGGTAGAAGAGGAAGTGGAGGCGGACGCAGCCCCTGGCACTGTGGTGTCCACCGGACCTCTTGTAGACGAGTCCCTCGCGGCCCTTGGGACCCAGGCCGCCCACGAACGACAGGTGGCTCACCTCGAGGAACTGCATCTGTCGGGTCAAGTGACAGGGCGTCAGCGAGGAAGTTAAGCAGAGGAAACTCCAATCGATCTCGCTTCTCTGTTTATCGTTGAAGAACGGGGTTTTAACAGCAAAGCTGTTTAGCAAATCGTTCCTTGTATCTCGTTTCACGAAACCATCATCATCATAAACGGGTATGTGCCACAGAAATTTTACCACTGGTCCAATAAAAAAGGAAGGCAACGGATAGGCCAACACTAGGGAACGGGAAAGGCAACGGCGGCGGCGAGAAGATCCCGAAGCGATGGAAGGCCTACGCCAACGACGACCTGCCCGTAGATCTATGAGAGGTGCGAACGCTTGGTTTCAGCGCGAGTTTCTGTCTCGAGAGTTTGGCCATCTGTCTCGTGTCTGTGACTGCCTGTGGTTCAACTCGAACCCCTCTGCGCTGAGAATCAACGAAGAAACAACCTAGCACCACCTAGCTAAAGCTTAGCAACGACCTAGAAGTAACCTAAAAACAACCTGTATCACTTAGCTAAGGGCCTAGAAACAACCTAGAAGCAACCAGATTAGTCTTCAGAATCGTTCAGTTTCGCGGTGTGAAGCCTTGCGCGGCTTAGTGCAAGCTTCACAAAATTTTTATTTTTTTGAGACCATGTTGTTCAGCGAGGCATGTCACCAGATAGAACACGCGCCCATTACGTGCCAGCTCACTTCAATAAAGTATCCCCAAGCGTCTTCCGTATAGAAACAAAATACAAATTAAATGAACTTTTACGACGTACTTATCTGTGAAACATATGTCTCGTGTTCGCACATATGCAATCCTTTCATAGTCTGCTGGTCATCGAACATGGTAATTCTGCCTAATAAACACTGCTATCCTTCGGTCTTTTTGGACAATGACATTTTTCATAAATATTGTATAACTTTCTTTTCTATGCCTTATTTCACGGCTAATGTAACGCGTTCGGTTTTTTGCAGGCTGCCAGGCTCTACCACTCAAGCGTCCCATGACCTCGGCAGGCGTAATCAAATGTACTGTTTTGTTTCAAGAAATAAAAAGTATTATTATTATAATTGCCGCTATATGCGCACCCGGCAAACAACACATTAGAACACACTATACATTTGATATCATAAACGGAAAAGCGCCTTGCGCCCTCCACACTAAAATGTTGTGTGTCCCTGAAGCATAGTGCTATACAGGATACTGTATTCGATTGCTCGACGACAAGAAGGTTTCTTAAATTGCCACGTCATTCACCGAGAGCGAAATGAGTAACCCAAGAGCTCAAACAATCAGAAAAAATTCGGGAGCCCTCTCTGCCGGGAAAATCAGGGCAAGCTTGGCGCGTTCTTGCCGGACCTACTATTTTTCTTTCTTTCTTTCTCTCTTCCTTTCCTCCTTTCTTTCTATTTCTATCTTTCTACCTTTCTCCATCTTTCTTTCTCTTTTTTCCTTTCTTTCTTCCTTACTTTCTTTCTCTCTTCCTTTCTTAATTTCTCTCTTAATTTCTCTTGCTTTCTTCCTTTCTCTCTTTGCCAACAGGGCAATGCTCCTGAATGTACTTTTTCGGTTCGCATGTGTGACACAGCTGGGATAGCACTAGAATACAGATGTGCTTCTAAATAAACCTTGGTTTGAAGTCAGCATCCATGACATCTTTTCTTTCCTCAGTGCAAGTATTGATAGGACGCCATTTATCCTTCACTGCGACACTCTCCGTTGATCCGTCGTACCTCATCAGGCAGCAACACAACGAACGTGTTACAAATAGATCGTTTCCTCCCCGCGCTCGTCGTGGACGAGGGATTTGCCACGCTGTGCCCAGAGCCCTGGTACTCAAGTTAAGGCTTCCTAAGTCTTCTCGGTGCGCGAACGCTTATGTACCGACAAGGCAAACATGTGGACACTCCGTCGTCGTACGTGGCTTATGGTTGCCGAGGGACGCTTGAGCCCCCTTATATCAAGAGTTTCCTGCATTCCTCGCACGGCGCCAGTCGGCGCTGAAGCAATACCGCATCCGTGGCTAGCGACGAACGGTCCTTGGGAGGTTGCCCACATCACAGCGGCTGTGCAGCTCGCCGAGAGCACTCCGATCGCGCCTTGCTTACTGCCTCACACTGCGAACTAACTAGATATAGGCTGCCAGTCTTTAGTGAATTGTATTCAGAGGCGTAGGCTTTCCCGTTTGTCGGTAGAGGCAGGGTCGACTCAGATGGAGTCACGGGACGAGGGACATAGAGTTCATGCAAACTCTACAGGAAAAGCTCCCCACGGGGCTCATGCATTAGAATCTCCGACCACGGGGGCACCGCCATTGCCGCCATTACACTACCGTGCGAGCGTTTCCAGCCTCTGAGACGCATGCTAGACTTGACGGCGCTAATCAGTTTTCATCGTAATTAATGAAAGTGAGCTTACGCGAAGTAGGGTTGTAAGTACGTGTGAACAGAAAGCGCAGACCATGACGCACTGCGACTCACAACTCGGTCAGAAGACGCGCAATCGGCCGCAATCTCGAATTCAAGTGGATATGGTGGCGCCATGTAGCAAAAGTGACTGCAAACTAATCTTCCTAGGCCGCGAGTCCGGCACACAGTGCATAGCCTGAATAGCCTTGAATCTTTCCTAAACATCTTTTAAATTAACGTTGAAAACCGTCCGCACGTTTCTAATTAGTCATAACGCCCGTGTTTTATTTATATTGCCCTTATTTTAACATTAAGCAGCGCTAATTTTAGCCAATCTGTAAATAATTGCAAAGGAAACAATGGTATGGTGAGGAGGAGGAGGAGGAGAGGTTGAGGAAAGGAAAAGGTGCAACTTCTGCACCTTTTCCTTTCCTCAACCTCTCCTCCTCCTCGTGTTCTTGTGGTCGGAGCTCTTTTGGCAAAGCTTTTCTGTACTAACTCTATGAGGAGGGAGGTTGGGGGTTAGGGTCAGTGCCATAGGCGTGCGGAAGGGGGGGGGGAGCAGGGAGGCGACCGCCCGCTCCCAGTCACCCAAGAAGAGGGGGGCGTAAAGACTGCCTCATACATTCACTTAATAGGGAGCCATTGTCGCGGACCGAGACGACGTGGATTCGTAGGTTTGAACGAGCCTATACATCGTGGCCGGTCTTGATGTACACACGAGATGGCGTCCACTGGCGGGGCCGGGGGGGGGGGAGGGGGGGGGGAGGGCTCAAATTCCTTACACCCATGTGTAAGGTACGGGTTGTGGGCTACTGTGAACGGAACTTTTTAGTTTTTTTCTTTGCCATCTGATGGCGTTCATTTTGCTGACGTATTTCCGTGACGGTAATACGTCATGAAAGTTTGATGGAACCCGGCATTAAACACTTTCGTGTTAAAAACCAGGACAAAAGAAAGATGGCAGACGGGACAGGCGCTGACTACAAACAAACAAACCAAGTCAGCGCCTGTCCCGCATAGTCTGTCTTTTCCCTGGTTATTTAGCGCTTTTTAATAAGTCACTAAGCAACTTTAGCAAACCACCGAACCTGCCACACTTATGCTGCACAGCAAAGTAAAATCGTCAACGTTGTAGTCAGAATTTGGAAGTATACTTACATATGGTTCCTACAGCATTGTACTTACATGTCTAAAACAAAATTGAGCTAGTAATTGAAGACGCTTAGGCTTGCTGCTCGGGACTGAACCTGCCAGGCGTTGCTTAAGCCTTGTTATTAAAAATAAAGTAATAAGACAAAATAATTTTATTACGTTACTTTTATCTTCACCGCGTGTGGTAAGCTCAGTTCAATATTTCTGTTAATTTTTTCCTTTCCGTCGTCAAGTTAGGGTAGCCACGAGTTGTGCTGCCACTCTCGGTGGTATTTGCGGGGTCCCCATATTTATCTCTTCCTCTTATGGTGCATTAGTACCGAAAGAATAACAGCGACAATAATATAATCGATCTGCACTATGGTGAACTAAAAGCACGAGGAACTGGCGTGAATCAAAGCCACGATGAATGTAGTGGCCGACTTTCGAATTAAGCCCGTCCAAAATTAAGCCACTGCAAGATGTATAACACCAGTTACTTATTTGTGGTTCTCCCAGAAAGCGCACACTGCGCCCCCTGGCGTCTCTCACCGTATGCGGGTTCATCCGGTAGGCTGGAACCATGACCAGGTTGCTCAGGTAGGCTTCCAGCTGCTCCTGCATAAGGGTGAAAAGCAAGAGAATCGACGATATGAGCTTGTGCGGGTAAGCACATTAATAAAAATGGATTAGCGATAAGTGCACAGCAAACGTATCCTTGAAAATAATGGAAGAACAACCGTGGGCACGGCCGCGGCGGCCGCATTTTCGATGAAGGCGAGCAGCTTGAGGCCCGTGTACTTAGATCTAGGTGCAAGTTAAGGAACAAGAGGTGGTCGAAATTTGCGGAGTCCTGCACTACGGCGTCCCTCATAAGCATATCGTGGGTTTGGGCGGTTAGACCCCAACCATTGTTACAGTGTGGGCATGACCACGAATGTTTTTGGAAGATGATACTATTCACAATGAATGAATGAATGAATGAAGCAAGCAATCAATCAATCAATCAATCAATCAATCAATCAATCAATCAATCAATCAATCAATCAATCAATCAATCAATCAATCAATCAAAGGTGGCCACTGTCGTTCACGCTGTTCTTGCGTTTTTGCAGAGCATGAGATCCCCGGTTCGATACCTTGAAGATCGATAGTTCCTACATGGTAGTTATTGGAAAAAGTAATGCGGTCGCTCATGCGTTTCTCTAAGACGACTCGAAGACGAAAGCAATCTTCTCCTTTTTTATTCTCAGTCGATTGTATTGAACGCCCGCATTTGGTGCATTCTATAGGACAAGGAGCCTTCGCTTGGCTAGACAGCTTCTTCATTTTTAGTAGGGCAGAGTGGGCGGATTCAACTAGCTCAGCTCTCTGTTATTATTAGGAGTGGGCGGAGGTGAACAGCGGGGCTTGCCCAATTTCTGTGGCACATACCCGCTAGGTGAAGCTCCGTACGACGCTTTTTTTTTTCGGGTGGGGGGGGGGGGGGGCTGTGCATTTTTACTGCTTTCTCACGTTCCAGTATGACAGGAAAAAGACCTCCAGGCGTATCGACGATGGGTATTAGGAACACATCGCTGACATTATTGCTGCATTGTGCTTTTTACTGCAACGGCGTGGAATGAACCTACATGCTTGTGTTTAATTAATTAGGACAATATGGCGCACGTCTACCCGCTTGTAAAAGGAAGAATGGCTACAGACTGTTTATGCAGATCCTAAGATTTTGGCTCGCACCCACTCTGTGGGACGGGTCCAGGATTAGGTAACTGAGATAAAACATACAAAATATAGAAAAGAGCACATTTTTGTCATTTGATTAATTAGAATATTTTTGACCAGAACTATTATTTGACTGTAAACAACTAGTAGGGTCGATTCGATTGTTTGGAAGTAGGAAGTAGTTTGAGAATGCAACATAAAGTTGGAGTACAGTTGACCTTCGCCTCGAGAGTAGAACGCGACAGCGTAATCGGGCCTCGTTCGCATCCACTTCTCAATCGGCTCGTTTCGCTTCTCGCTGGACATCTTAACTATGCCGCAAGGAAAGGAACGACTGTGCGAGTAACACTGGCAGTTTAAAACAATCCTAGCATGCCTATACTGAAAGTACAGTCGCGAAGTGCCTACTACGCGTCCGTAAGGCAACGCGAACCAACGTAGCTGCTTACTTTGTGATGCTTTTGCTGCTGATGCTGATTAAATATGTCTGAGCGCTTTGTAATGGGTGGGCCCTTAAAGCAGCCACTCGTTGTGCAATTAACATGTCTTGACGCCTGGCGCGAGTCTACGCTTCTGCCGCGCAACATTACATGCGTTAAGGACACTCTTCTCATTACATGATATTAGTATGGGATATTTTTCGGAAGCAGTGCCAAGCAATGGCGTGGCTCTGTGGTAGAACACCTGCTTGCCACGCGGAAGGCCTGGGATCGATTTCCACTCGAACCGAAAATTTATTCATTTGTTTATTTGCCTCTATTCCAAATTTTCGTTCACAGACAACGCTCATTTTTCGCTCACAACCAACGACGCCGACGCCGACACCGGCATTTCTGCAAAGCGAGCTCTTTAACGCCATTGCGTTATGAAGTATAAAGGGGTGCACTTTCGCTGAATATGAGAATATGAAGTTCTGGTTTTGTGATTATAGTGTGTATCTCATTGACTGTGCTATAAAATCGCCAACGGCCTCACATGCTTTCCCGTCGCTGTGCCCAAGGGTCAGTGCACCTAGGGATTTTAAATCCAAACAAAGCTCAGCGAAATATCGGTATCTTGTTGGCCTTGCACTGAGAAAACAAACGAGTCGACGATGCCGATGATGACGCCACAAGCCAGAGCCCCTACTTACCGCCCTCTGCTGGACCTCTTCCTGAGACAGCAGGCTCTCGGGCTTCTTGGGAAAGCGAGGCAGCGGCCTGCGCGCGTTGTCTTCGCGGTAGCTGCGCCGCCGCTCGCGGTGCTTCTTGGTGGGCAGCGGGATGGACATGGCCGCGCGGTACATCTGCAGCTGCTGGTGGAGCTGCTGGAAGTGCTTGTACCGACGCCGGATGGACCACTGGAAGTCGCCGTGACGAAGCTCGATCACGTACCTGCAGGTAAATATGAGGACACCATGAGTAACGTTGCCAGAAATCTTTTTTTTTCGGTGGGGATTCGACCATAGCGTTCCTTACCATTACATAAAGGGAAACTGGCGCTGCGACGCTTTTTTAGGCATGGGAATGCTGGTATATGTCGGATTCCAAGTGGCATCGTTCAATGAAAGACCGGACACCTCCGAGACGCGTCTGGCCAGAACCGTTCTTCGCGTTGGTTTTGCTTTGAAGGAGCCCGAAATGAGCTATTATTTCTTAGCATTGCACAGAAACAAGCTTTACCTAAATTTGAGAACGTCTACTTCGATGTGCTGTTTTATGAATCGCAAAATGCAGCGAATGGCCGCTAAAGTTGGAAGACAGACGACAAGATCAGGGTTCACTCTGCGACAGTTTGTCATCTGTTTCTTGCTTATATCATGCCGGCGAGTGAAATTTTGTTTTGAAATGTAAAACGGGCGGGAGGGGGGGAGGGAGGGATGGGTGTAAGGAGTTTGAACCCCCCCCCCCCGGCCACGCCAGTGGACGCCATCTCGTGTGTACATCAAGACCGGCCACGATGTATAGGCTCGTTCAAACCTACGACTAGCACCGGCCGCGCGGTCATTTGGGACTGGCGTCGAAAAGCGACTCAAGGCCCGAACACACGCGTTGCAGCGCGTCAACGGGTGACTTTTTGACGCGGCGCCGCGCCCTCTCCCTATGGGGAGAGAGGGCGCGCGGCTACGCGAAGCTGCGCGCCCTCCCTCTCCATAGGGAGAGGGCGCGGCGCCGCGTCAAGAAGTCACGCGTTCACGCGCTGCAACGCGTACGTGTGTTCGGGCCTTCACACGTGCGTGCGACTTAAACGCGTCGCCACACAGAATTCACATCTGCTCGCATTGCTAGTGCCCTGTTCCTGGTTAGAAACAGGGCAGTAGTCCTGTTCTAGACCTTGATTTAGATACAATAAACTGCAGGAGGTCGCTTTTTTTGTTTGTATGGTCTTGTGTTAGAATGTTGGCGGCTGACAAACGCTTCACCAGAGGGCTACCGTTCCTACAGAATCAAGGCCCACTAAAGAATCAGAGTAATGTCGGGAAATGTATTCATTTATTCAGCTAAACTGTGCCCCCTTCCCCTTGGTTATGCAACTGGCTTGCGTAACATGGCTAGCTAAGGAAGGCCTCTGCTCGAGTCCAGTCAAGTTCGGTCACAAGCTCTTGTAGTCATCATAATCGGTCACAGAAAGTGAACGGGAAAAGTCCATCAGCTGAAGGAAGACGTCCAGCGTGACTGCAGCATATAAACAAGAAGAAAATCATGGGATCCCTTATGCCCTCGCCTAAGACGTGTCGAAGGATAGCGAAGACCACCTGCCTTCAAGGGGAAAGCCTTAGATGCCTCATCAAAGGCGAAAATTGACCGTCGACGTCCCTCGGCTTCGGGTACAGCACAATTGATACAAAAGATTACCTTCACGTGATGACGTCCCCTTATGATGTCATTATTACGTCACGGATCGCGAAAATTTCTGAAGTCGTTATGACGTCACTGTGATGTCACGTGACGCAATGTCACATGATGACGTCATCGCATGACGTCGTAGCTTGGTCGAAGGTGGGCGGAATCGCGGAGGCAGTGCAAAACCTGGTTATGTGCTTCCGGTCCTGCAGTTTGAGCAAAATATCAACTACCGTTGCTATTTGAAAGATGGCCTTTTTCATTTCTACTAAATGAATCAGTTATATACTTGTGAAGGGGATTCAGCGTCAGGTTTCGAGAAGCATCGATATTGGCCCCCAGAATGATTGAAAGCTGAACGCTCATTCTGGGAAGTGGAGTTCTTGCTCTACGGTTATCTCAATAAATGCTGACCGCATGGGATGCCTCACGAAAAGGATGCTTGACGCCAGACACAGCTGTGCAAATAATGAACTTACTTATTAAGAAAGCTTGAAAAAAAATTCACGCATATCCACGAAGTGAATGATGATGAGTGCGCGAAGCACCGGTGATCATTCGGGTAACCGTGAATCCCCCGTACATTGCCCACTCGAGCATGCAAATGCGTGACAAACACGTATGTACAGTATATACAATGTTCTTTTCTTGATGCCATAAGGCGTATATGGTGTTGAGGTGCGGACTTCGTTTCCCATTCATTAGGACCGCCTTGTGATCGGTGAAATGAAGAGCCAGGGGTTCTTGAATGGGATGTACTCTAAAGTTAGCGAAGACGAGGTCGACCCCCTGGTTGTTCTTGGATGTTCATGGTCACATGAAAAGTATCTGAGAGCATAACGCGCCCCTAGCGGTCTCCATTCAAACCAGAGCACGCGCCGGGGGCGAGCGCTGCTGCCGCAGCGCCCCTAGCGGACTCCGTGTAAATCAGAGCTACGCTAGACGCGGGAGGGGGGGGGGGGTACAAGGCTCGGATCTAGGGTACTTCGCCCCTTAAATAGAGGGACGATGACAGTCATGTTCGGGGACGGGGCCCTAGCGAAAGGTCCGCGGGCCGCGTGTTTGAGACCCCTTGTCTGAACTGATTCATCGTTTCTGTCCCTTTAAAATGGATTACGTGAAATAATGCGAAGGCTACACTTTATAGCAGCGTTCTCAAACACACGGCCTGCGAGCCTTTCGCTAGCGACCCGGTCCGCACGTACAGGTATGACTGCCATCGCCCCACACAATTTTTTTTTACTTTCTTAGTAACTATGTTGATCAGCTACACAAACATTCATTTCGTGAGGCACTCCATGGGGTCAGCATGTATTGAAACATAGCCGTAGAACAAGACCACATTTCAGAAACGACGTTCAGATTTCAATCATTCCGTTGATGGGTATCGATGTTTCTGAACCCCTGACGCCAAATCCTCTTCAGAAACAACCCATATATGAGGTATGGAAAATGCCTTCGTTCAAATGGCAACGTTGCTTGCATCTTGTTCAGTCCCCTCCCGTTCCAACCTCCTTCACTGTCCCCGTCCTTGCGGGACTGCATTGAGTGACTGCGGCCCGCTGGCTGAGGCGAGTTTGAGACCCCTGCCTTATAGTGTAATGATAGGCGTTTTATCCTCACAGGTTTGGGTAGAGGATGTGCGTGCTGCTGTGGTCCCGCTCGACGGAGACGATCTTCACCTCGAGGGGGCAGTCGGGAAGCGTGAGCAGCCGGTTGGGCGTCAGCAGGCTGCAGCTCGGCTCGTGAACACGCGAGAATGAGAAGCACGTCCCTCCATGCGGCAACACTGGGGTGGAACGAGAAAGGGCGAGAACATGACGTCACACTCGATCGACCCCTCATAGTCATAAGTTTATGCGATCATTCAGTCACAATGGGAACGATTGGTACTACACGGATTTGCGAAAAAAAAAATGTTCAAAAAGCCAGAGCAATTCATATTCACCGTTTCTTGTGTCACTGACTTCACTAAACAGTAAAATATAACAAAACTTAGACGTTTCGCCGCCTATACGCGTGGCATCGTCTGACGATGTCATCCGCATAGACGGCGAAACGTATATGTTTTGTTATATTTTACTGTTAAGTAAACCAGTGATACAGTGATTGCGGCTTCGAACGCACTTGTGGCTTTCTTTATTGTTCCGTTTTGGCTTTTGTTTTAGATTCAATAACGGCTCGTTTGGCAGCACGTTAGCTGACTTGAGTTGGGGAACATAAACGGGTCACGGTGGCGAAGTTGTACAGTTGAACTTTCGCTGAACTTTTTATTGCAACAAGGCGTCTGCAGGCCACACGGAGCCGAAAGAGTGATGCTTAGGCAAATGCATGCACTACCTATCGTTCCAATGCTGGCTGAAGCGTCATGCGTTGCAGCGCCCATAGGCAGTAGCGCCAAATTTCCCTCTAGTGCGCTATCATGAAATTCCATGCTCGTAGTGATAATCCCATTGAATGAACAAGGACAAAACATGTTCTCATGCAAGAACAAGCGCGTCTAATGACCACTGTAGAGCCAGGCATACGTCCTAATGGAGAACTCCACGCACGTCTATGCTTTTGATTCCACATTTCGGATGGCTGACGAAGAAAAAAAAGAACAAAAACTTCGTGTCAAAAACACCCGTCGCTTACCGTCCATCTTGTCTCCCCCATCTTGCTGGATGACGCACTTCTCCCCGTCGTGGTCCAGCAGTTCGGCCAGCGGGTCCATCTCGGGAGGACGCAGCTCCTCAAAGTCCGGGTCCTCCTCCTCTTCCTCCTCTCCCCCGGAGGCGAGGGCGTCCTGTGACGTAGACTCCGCCATCTTCTTTTTCCTCTTACTCCTGCTCCGGTGCTGCTTGGCGAAGGCGCTCCTACACGAAGAACGTCAGGGAGAGGATTGAACTACGTAAGCAGTGCAGACAACACGGTGGCTGTGTCAACACCTCCCGGACCAAACTTTTGCTGTTGCTTAACAGTTGCGCACATGCTTAACAGGCGAAAGCCTCAGATGTCTCATCAGACGCGAAAATTGACCGCCGGCGTCGACCGTCATCCCACGGCGTCGGCGTCAACACGAGTGATTCAGAAAATCATCTTCATGTGATGACGTGACCATACGCCTCCACCACCACCACCACCATCATCATCATCATCATCATCATCATCATCATCAGCCTGTCTACGCCCACTGCAGGGCAAAGGCCTCTCCCATGTTCCGCCAATCAACCCGGTCCTGTGCTTTCTGCTGCCACGTTATACCTACAAACTTCTTAATCTCAGCTACACCCCTAATTTTCTGTCTCCCCCTCACGCGTTTACCATCTCTTGGAATCCAGTCAGTAGTTACCCTTAATGACCACCGGTTATCCTGCCGCCGTGCTACGTGCCCGGCCCATATCCATTTCTTCTTCTTAATTTCAACTATGATATCCTCAACCCCCGTTTGTTCCCTGACTCACTCTGCTCTCTTCCTGTCTCTTAAGGTTACACCTATCATTTTCCTTTCCATCGCTCGCTGCGTCGTCCTCAATTTAAGTAGAACCCTCTGGGTAAGCCTCCAGGTTTATGCTCCGCAGGTAAGTACCGGTAAGATGCAGCTGTTATATACCTTCCTCTTGAGGGATAGTGGTAGACTACCATTCATGATTTGATAATGCTTGCCGAATGAGCCCCATCCCATCCTTATTCTTCTAGTTATTTCACTCTCATGGTTCGGCTCCATCATGACGTCCCAAATCGCGAAAATTTCTTGTCACCATAATGTCATCACGATGTCACTGTGACGCCACATCACATGACGTCGCATGATGACGTCATCACAGGACATCGCCGCTTGCTAAGAGGGGGGCCGATCACGGAGGCAGTGCAGTACCAGTGGGGGGGGGGGGGGGTGCAGAAAGCTTGCAATGCATCCCATCCTGGCGGCAATGCAAAACCACGTTACGTGCAGAAACCTTTCGAGGGGGGGGGAGGGGGGGGAAGGATCAACACATCGATCGAGAAAAAGAAGTTGGCTTCTTTTGCCTTCCAGCCATTTTAGGCGAATACATATGATACCCTGCGAGTGCTTTTTATGGAGGTAGGCTACATTATAGGGCCCGGTATTCCAATACATCGTCAAGATTTCTCGACTGTCCATTTACTCATGAATACCTACGGAGATTGGACGTGCAAACAACCCACTAACTTTACAAGGGTGGTAATTAGGGCTATTCGGTTGTTCATGATCGCCAAAACAGCTCAGAAACAACGAACGAACATATGCCACTTTGTGTTTGTCTATTGTTCGCGCGCTGTTTTCACGATGTACACACTAAGCGTACAAATATATATAAACAAAAAACAACAAATAATAATAATAATAATAGTAATAATAATAATAATAATATCTGGGCTTTAACGTCCCAAAACCACGATATGATTATGAGAGACGCCCTAGTGGAGGGCCCCGAAAATTTCGACCACCTGGGGCTCTTTAACGTGCAACTCAATCTAAGTACACGGGCCTAATAAAACACACGAGACAAAACCACGAGGAGCGATCCACAGGCACACGCGTTAAGATTCGTACACAACTTCAATGAAATACAGCTATGCGTGAAAAATATGAATGTTCTTTTCAAGCGGACCTTTCATCGTACACACAATACTTATGCGTTGTTAACGCGACAGCATTCTTCCAACCCTTCGCCGAGCTATTTGGCGTCATCGCTTCTTTTTTCGTCTTCTAGAAGAAATCACGACAGCGCACAAGCAACCATGTTCTCTAAAAGGATCGTGTACGCTCACGGCATGTGACGTGTGTGTTCCCAACTGAACTACCACGACAGAATCGCTCCACGTCTGTTTATTGTGTTAACTGCTCAGATGCACAGTGACACAACAGGTGTTAGATGCCACAGCCACAGTACAAGAAATGTGTTGTATCATCATCATCATAAATGGAAATAGTCCGATTGGTACTAGCATAGAGTTACCTACAATACTTACTAGAGGGAACTATGGCGCTAGTGTCTATGGGAGCTGCAACGCATGGCGCTTCAGCCAGCATGGGAATGATGGGTAGTACACGGATTTGTCCAAACTTCGTACTTTCGGCTCCGTTTGGCTCCGCTTCGCCTGCATCCGCTTTGTTGCAAAGCGAAGTTCAGCAGAAGTCAGCAGTTTCGCTTCACCACTTTAACTTTTATAGGCTCACCAATTTAAATCTGGTCGCTAAGTTCACAACGGTCCATTCTTTTATCCGAAACGAACGTCAAAACACAGCAATAAACAAAGCCACAAGTGCGTTCGAAGCCGTAAGTACGAAGATTAGGCAAATCCGTGTTTACCCATCATTCCAATGATGACTGAACGATTGCAGCGCCAGAGTCCCCTCTAGTTAATTTATGAAACTCTATGGGTACTAGAGTCCCTTGTCCTTTCGATTGGAGAAGGCGGTGCCCGAAAGCATCCGCTTCCACTTTGTTGCAAACTCACGCGGTAAGAGGCAATTTTCAGTGTACTTTTCGTCATTTTATTTAAACAGACACGCCCCCTTACGAGCCTATATGCTTTCATCGCTCTAGCACTTGTAGCCCGCGACGCCCAGATCTGTTAGGGAAGTAGCTGGCTGGAGAAAGTTTAGCCTCCTAGAAAGGAACGACCAACCAACTGCAGAGCCTGGCGACAGTCATCGCATATTATGGGCTGCGAGAACACGTTCATAGTGAAATTAGAGAAAAAAAAAAGAAAAGAAATGCTTCCGAATTACCCCGTGCCCCACGCAAAGTCGCCGACTGTCCACTCTCCTAACGTCCGGTAATTAAATACAGGAAAGACAAACAGGCCAGAGCTCGTCCGGTCCATTATGAAGAACTGCCTGAAAGCTGACGCACTTTGCAAACTTCTTTCTGTTAACTGCAGTGGTGATGAAAAAAAAAATGAGGTGAACGGTGTTCATACACGGAGCAAAAGTGCATGTGTGTTTTTGATACCGCGAATGATGCCTAAGGGCAGGCTTTTAAAATAAATAAATAAACAAAAAAGGTCGTCAGCAGAACTGTCTCGAGTTCTGACAGCAACCGCAACCGCTTTCCCGCGTAACGGGCGCGCACTGCGGAGAAAACGGCTCTGCAGAGCCTCCATTGAAGCGCCTCCACACACACACACGCACACACAGATACACACACGCATAGACACACACTCACATACAGAGGCACACACACAGACACACACACAGACACACACACGGACAGACAAACACACACACAAAAGCGAAGAAAAAGTAATGGTTTCTGGTCGAGCCATGCCGCACGCAGGCTGACTGTGGCTCCCGCCAGGCTGGCAGCGAACTCCCAGTTTTTTTTGGGGGGGTTTTTTTCTGTCGTAATCAAGCGACGCCGAATGCGCGGCAATGCCCTTCAGCCGTGCTCGTCGCCCGTTTTCAAAACGCGCTCCCATCGTTCACTTCATAAAGCGGGCGATAATGGAATGTCCCGCTCGTTCACTGCTTAGCGGCACTGAGGGAGAAAAAAAGGACAACAATAAAATAAACAGGGAATACGCGCAGAGCGCCATGAAAACGGTGGCACGTGAAAAAAGAAATTATTTTTTTTTTCCTCAGAAGCGAGGAGAACTCGCGCTGCAAAACTTTCCTTAGCTGGCTCCATTTTATTTTATTTTTTTCTTTTATTTACAAACTTACTGCAGGTCACATGGCCCAAGCAGGAGTGGCAATGTAAAAGCATGATAAACATTAAACAAGACAAGTGAAAAACAAGCAATAACACAATTGAAAACAAAATCAAGCTACTACGAGCGGCAAAAAGGCAATACGATTAAGTGAGTGCGAATATATATATATATATATATATATATATATATATATATATATATATATATATATATATATATATATATATATATATATATATATATATATATATCCGCACACAAACACACGCACGAACATGCATAGAAACATACATACAATGTCAAATGAATGTGCATTCAGGGGGGGGGAGATGGGAGGTCGGACCACCCCCCTCACAATAGAGAAAAATGTCTGGCTACGCCCTGAATGCACATTTCTTTCACATTGTCTACACATCTCGGTGCCAGTTCGCTGTCTCTTCACGTACACACAGGCACTATATATATAAAGTTTGTACGCCGTGCGCTGTTCTTGCTAGGTACATTTCCTGACGTTTGGTAGACAATGACTTTTGTCGATGGGTAACCCTCTGACAAAGGCTGGTCGGCTAGCCGGAGTGCATCTGGTAGCCCATTGTGTATATGTAACTTGAATATCATGACATCTCATATGACGACCGATCTCATATTAACGCAACGATATCACGCGCATTGCGCTAAAGCAAAGCTGTTAATTAAACCCTCGATCAGCACATACGAAAGGGCTCAAAAACTGTGCTTTCAGCGTCGCCATTATATCAATGAGTCGGCTTGTCTGGAGGTCAAGCGTTATCGAATTGCGTCTTTCGGAAAGTCCAAGAACTTCCGTTCCTTCTACAACTCAAGCCACGAGCACAGAAAACCTAGGAACAAGCTTGGAATTACACCGAGCCCACTTCGCTGATCTACCTGCGACCCCGCCCACTAAAGACATGTTCAGCCAAGACCCGGGCGCATGTGTACGTGTGTACACGGCGAAGCAAGGAATGCGCCTTCCTTGCGCAACAGGCTCGTCGAGGCCGATGCGAAATACGTGGATGCCTCACGCAAAGGGGTGCGACTTCGAGCTCTCGCCGCCGCATCATCGCTCTAGTTGCACACATTGACGCATACGTGTTCACCCAGGGCAAAAAGCAGGTAAAATTTTAAATGCGAATCATTTCTCAGCGAACTTCTGCGACTTTGAGTGTATCTATCTATCTAGCCGCCTACGACTTCGTGCTCTGCTGGCCGTTTCGTTAATCGGATGTATAATAAAATTGGTATGGCATAACATGACCGTATTACTAACATAAATGACAGCTATAGTACCGTCAATCGCTAAAACTCGCAGGGTCCTTTATGCACTCACTTAAGATGACCCGAAGGCTAAAGCCATCTTCTTTTTCTTCTCAGTCGTTGTACCGTATTTACTCGAATGTAACTCGAGTTATTTTTTTAATTTTTGCTACCTAATGTCGACCCTCGCGTTAAGTCGAATACCAAAACTGCTGTTTTTTTTTCTTCCCGGACACAATAAAAAGTCACCCCTCGCGTTACAACCGTGGTCGCGTTATAGTCAAGAAAATACGGTATTGATCCTGCTCCGCCACCCTCCGAAAGCTTTCTGCACCTAGCGTGGTTTTCCACTGCCTCCGTCATCGGTCCACCTTCGACCAAGTTACGATGTCATGCGATGACGCCATCATGTGACGTTACGTCACCTGACGTCACTGTGACGCCGCGATGACGTGTAGTGACGTCACAGATTCTGGCGGTCTGTGACGTCATGGTGACGTCATCACGTGATGATTTTTTTTTGCATCACTCGTGTAGGCATCGCCGATGGTAGACGCGGGACGCCGGTCAATTTTCGCGTTTGATGAGGCGTCTGAGGCTTTCGCCTTAATAACATGCTCTAAACATAGTGTCTTCTAGGCCTCCTTGTTATTCAGGGACAGCTCCTCGCACTTTTCCCATAGTGAAGTGCAGGGTGCTGTGAATCGTTTCCATTTTCAGGGCGGAGCTGTTACACGCTAGTTCCCACCGGATCGCTGCGTGCGTAGACCAAAAATTTACGCCTGGCTCTCACTTAACGTCGTAAAGGCCAATGTAGAGCGTAGCTGAGGGGCAGCCTCAGCGACGAAATGCAAAGTGCTGCAAAGCTAGTCGAACATGTGCATGGTTCAGCACTGAAAGAACCTCCTCTCCGCTCGACCATGCACCTGCATGTGTCCGAGCTCTGTGCGTCGCCTAGCAACCACCTCGCACGTCTGCGCCTAGCAACGCGTTGGAGGAAGGAAAGATGGAGGAGAAGTGGAGATAAGGAGGAGAATGATTGAATAAAACAATATATTTCTTGGCGAGGCGGTATTGGAACCCGGGTACCCACGGGTGGGCAGAGAGCGAGCGTCGTAACCACTCGGCTATCCAGGCACGCTAGCAGAGCAGGCATTTATGGGAACCATATAATTGCGTTGTTATGGGCGAGGGAACGAGAACAAGAAAGAGCGAAAGAGAGAGAGAGAGAGAAAAGAACAGGAGGAGAGACAAAGAGAGCACAGCATAGCCATTTATGGTATATAGTATACCAAGCAGGAGGGGAGGGGGTAAAGCATAGCATGGCCGTGTATACCCCAGTTTAGCAAGGCGGTAAGAAAGGGAAGTGAGGCTGAGAAGTGGTGTGAGGGTGAGGGTGAGGGAATGGAAGAAGGGAAGGAAACCAGATCCTCTGTCTCCTATCTTCACACCCCTATAGCGTAGCGGCACCAATGTTTCTTTTTTTCTTTTAGATGACCTTCATAATACTTCTGCAGCAAAGTATTTTTTACTGGAAGTGAAATTTGGGGCTACTTCCGAGGAATACATATTGAACAAGTAGCACAAAAGACAGGGACACAAGAAGGAACAGGAAGACGCGACGAGCGCTAGTGCACTAGAAATCAAGCTTACATGCGCATTCTACTATGTAACTACGGCAAGCTGTCCCTGATTGAACATAGAACTTGTGAAAAGCTGACTTTAGGACGAAAAGTAAACAGTTTAAAGTACTCTGTACTCGGCTATGAGAAAATGTTTAGAGCAAATTATTAACGATTTAGGGTGCTGTACGCATCATACTATGGGACAGCAGTAAGCTCAAAGCTATACTCGCGGACAACTTTTCTTGACAATCATGTAGTGATGCAGAACTATCGATGGTACTATCGATACTATCGATAGCTGAGTTACTATCGAACTATCGATGGTAAAAAATACTATCGATAGCGCTATCGATAGTAAAAAAATTCGATGGCACTATCGATAGTATAAGATCAACAGCACGAACTCATTGCAGAATAAACTTGGTTCCCCGCGCGCGTGGTACATGGTAGAGCCGGAGGAGCAGGCTGAAGGGCAAGAAAGTTGACAGGCTTGTGTTCTTTACCTGAGTGCTTTGTTGGCATATGATCATAAAGTCAAACTGTTCAGGCGTAGCGGAAATTAAGGCGGTGGAACTGCGCGGCTTCAAATTTATTCAAATTTATATTGCATATAGCGATTTCAAAATAAAAAAAAAATATCATGAACTAAGTTTTAGCAAGACTGTTCGATGGCCTAGTTGGTACTTGCTTAATGGCACATTTTAGCCGCGAAAGAGCACATACACAGAGCAAAGAAACACACAACGAAAGGACGGGCGGCCGCCCGTCCTGTCGTTGTGTGTTTCTTTGCACTGTGTATGTGCTCTTTCGCGGCTAAAATGTGTCATCATGAACTAAGTATGTTAATTCTAAGGTGTAACTAGTTGCTTTTGGATGTGAATTTATTGATGGACATACTCCGCCATTTTCACCGCGAAAATAATTTATTTCTTTCACCAAAAATTGTTCGTAAATAAGCGAAGCTGATAGTAGGCTGTCGCAGATATTTTGCCAAAATCGCCGGCAAGCAACAGCATCATCATTCACACCACTATCGATAGTATTGTCACGTGGTTGTGACGGTGAAGAATGCTGCAGCAAGACTGGGAAATACGGAGCTCAAGGTAAATGTAAATGGTAGCGAAGCTTCCATAGAAGCCCATACGTTCAGAAAATGGCTGCTCATCAGCTGCTCATGGGGCTTGGCGCCATCTGTGTGAGGAGGGAACACTTCCGGCGGAACAAAAAATAAAGCGGATGTGACGCAATATCCGGTAAAAAAGTGACGTCATTTTGTTGGCACTAGCGCGAAATTTGACCTCAAAATATTTTTCCTAGGCCCCTGATCACTAAGGACTCGCGCTACAGCGAGCCGGCAAGCCCTTGGCGAATGCGCTTGAAGCCAACGCTAGCTAAACTAGTATCGACCCGTGAATAAACAGCTGTGTTTAAGTGTACCGTCGTGGAATTCGCCTTGGTTTTACCAGGAAACTTTATTCTCTGAGCTTTTATTCTGCGTTCGTGTGATCTTTCACAGCGTGAATAACGTAGGCAGCAGCGTACATCTCATATTTGCAGCGTTGCTTATTTGCTTCGCACATGCGCAGGGGACTTAAAGAGCGCATTGCATGCGTGCTTCAGTTCTAACGAGAAGAAATGACGCCTGGTCACGCCAAAATAATGATATTTCAGTTTTATTCAATGGTCACAATAAAGCAATTTAACACACCCTACACAATGAGCAACAAATGTCATAAGTACAAAAGGTGCGTACACTACGTGCACTATGTTTTGCCTTTTGTTCCGATAAATTAACCTTACGTGTAACGTATCAAGACATGCGAATTGTAGCGATCGTAGCGCGACAGATAACTTAGCGATCTGCTCACCGATAACCGGAAATATAGTAGGCACCGCATGTTCACGAAGGAAACCGGGCAGCAGGAATACTGATCCATGAAAATCCAGCAAGCACACTACTCCGAACCGTTGCCCCGGTGTCTTATCTAGAAGAGAGGGCTCGCCAGGCGTACGCGTGTTGCTATTGCATCCTTGGAACACCACATCGTTTCCGCTAGTACCGAGGAAAGCGTTCGGCGTGAAATGTTAGCCGCCTCGTGCCGTTGTCCGTTCAACACCGTAGCCAACACGTTCACCAACGATGAAACGCACCTCGCAACTTCGCGCACACCAAAATAAAGTTCTCACCAAATAATTGACAGAACGCATGCAAGTGCGAAACACCAGAACACCTGAGGGGGCGTGTCGCCGCAGACGAACTTTACGCGCGCCTTTCCGAACACTACAAGGACTGCGTCGCAGAGCAATGGCATGTGTCATTCTTTAGAGGGCGCTAATAAGAAGATTTTTGATAATGCATATACATTTTCATGAATTCTTTGTACACTGGATCTAAATAAATGTTATTCTGAAATAAATCTCGGTCATAAAATATAAATATTATTTTGTTGTTGAATGAAATTAGGTTTTTTTGTTATTAGTGTTTGTTCCCACCACACCTAGTCGCGCTTCAATCGCTACTCCCATAACTCCCCATGCTGATGTCGCTGACAATAGGATCTGAACCGCTTTTCGCCCGAAGCTTCGCGACCTATTTGGATAGACCTTGCGGAGCTCTTTATTTGGGCGAACTTGCGCCCAGAAAATAAAAACTCAAAATACAAGCAAATCACGCTGCGCACTGACAGCGGCGAGAACAGTCGTCGGCCGTCGAGTAATCTGATCATCGACGGAACGCGCCGTCTTTTGTGCATCAGCCACCGAACCTTCCAGCGTTATCGCTGGTGCTCGGATAACCTCTGGAATAAACTTGACTATTCGCCTCCGGCGCGTAATCTTTACAAAATGATCTTAAATAATTGTGAAGCTTCTCAAACATTATGGCGCGGTCTGCGTCACACGTTGCTAACAGTCTTTGTCGGTGAAACCCGAATACATCAAACCAAAGCAATAAACTCCGCGTGGCGGTAATATCGCTAGTAATAATAACCATGGTACTACCGATTGCACTATCGATAGTTTGTCGATAGCAGTAAAATCGACAATTAGTCTACACTATCGATAGTTTCAAAAAATCTATAGATGCTATCGATAGTCAATTTACCGATAGTTCTGCATCAGTACAATGAAGGGAAAGCTACGAGGGCGGAGCTTGTGCACATGTACTCCTACTTCAAGTAGTCAGGTAAATCGACTACGCCCACAACTACAAGGAACAACCGAGAACAGTTTGGAACGAAGAAAACGGAGAGCCTTGACGGCCATCAGGTTGTTTGAAGGGTGCTGCCATACCATCCTTCTCAGGTATTCCTGAGTATTAAAGTCGAATTGAATGGAAAAAAACCGTACGCACTTGTGTACAAACTATATATCTCAAAATATATTCGAAGAAGTACCTTTCTTTTTACCGAATAAGGACGGGCGCGCGGGATTCGAACCGAATTTCCTCGAGCCCTGACGCGCAGAAGTCGTTCCTTGCCGAACGAAACGGTTCCTGCTGTAAATACCGGCGAAGGAAGCATAAAAGTAATGCGAAAGCATTAGATGCCTCATCAAACGCGAAAATTGAGTGTGGGCGTCCAGTGGCGTCAACACGAGCGATGCGAAAAAAATAACCACCACGTGATGTTATGATGACGTTACCCTGTATCATGTGCATCATATCATGTGGCGCCATGGTGACGTCAAAGTGTGACGTCATCAGGACGTCTCTCAGATCGCCAAAATTTCTTGCATCATCATGAGGTCACTATGGCGTCATCACATCACATCCTTGTTTGGTAAAAGGCGGGTCCGATCACGGACTCCTCGCTTCAGAACCAGGTGAAGTGCAGGAAGATTGCAATGCCTCCAATCCTGGAGTCAGCGCAAGCCACGTTAGGTGGAGACAGCTTTCGGAGGTGGGCCGGGGAAGATCAATACATCGACTGATAAGAAAAAGAAGACGGCTTTCGCATTCAAGTCCTCTTAGGCGAATGCATACGGGACCCTGTCAGTTTCATTATGCACATTCAAATCGAAAACTTATACAGTGGAGTGAACATCAAATTTCCCAAGTGCACCCGTTTACACAGGCCAACAATTGATAAGACCCCCCCCCCCCCCATCGTTTTTTTCCTTTTATATAGGGCGAAGTTGGAGGAAGGTTTTGCTCAAAAGCACAAGTAAACCACCTCGCTAACTGCGCCGGACTTTGTTTTCAAAAGAGAGCTAAATAGAGGAGTTCTTAGACCACGTATGCGGGGCACTGCTCGGGCACGTATACACAAACCACCGGCAAGCCCGTGGATATCCTTGCTTCTTTTCCGAGGAGCCGTATAGTTATAGTAAATGGTTCGCAGAACACAACACCCAGCACGCCGAATAGTGTTTACCGTTGCCGCCGGTTTCTCGCGAGCCTCAAAGGCTGCTGGAGGAGCGCATTTACTTTCATCTGGTCGTTAAAAGTGGCGTCCGCGGAGTGTACTTTGTACGTAAATAAGGCCCCCTTTCAGTGAGTTGGTGTGTGAGGGGCGGCGAGATGGGGAGGTTCTATCCTTTGAAGGCACCGCAAAAAGAACTACTTAATGTCGAGAAGCGGGGGGACAGAGGGGTGCTGGGGCATGATGAAGAGGCGTTCCTGGCGTCTGCATAGGATCGTCGCAAAAAATTCACACAGCGAAATCTGCTCTGACGTCGGCAACAAGTGCGAAGATATATGGAAGGGGTAGGTGGCTCAGCTAAAGGCCTAATGGTCTAATGGTCTAATGAGAAAAATACTTTCTTTAGCCTTTAACTTTCACAGTGATGCATTCCTTCTCTCTTTCGCCCTCTGAGCATAGCTTTGCGCGCAAATGGAGCTCACCAGCAGTCTAAGCGGCGCTCATGTAATGTGAGCGCCAACAGCATCAAGCGGCCGCTGCTGCAGGTTTGTCAAGCAGCTGATCACAAGACAAAGCTTGCTGAACCGTGACACCTGGCTGCGCATTTGTTGCTGTGGAGCTGCTGATTTGTGATTATGTCGCGCACAAGTATATTTAACAAATTATATCCGAGTTTCAGCACATAATGAACGACGTGGCCGCCAGGCTGGCTTGGTCACATTTCACGCACTATGACTTGTTAGCAACCAAAATAATGCAACGTTTTTTCGCGCAGAATGGTAGATGACGTCCTTGACTTCAACCAGAGGGATTTAAAAAAAAAATTAAAAATGGCCTTTTTGTGAAAACTATTTTCAAAGTACCGCGTTTTTGGTAAATCACTTACGTTTCAGCCCAATTATCGAGTAAAATGGCGCGCGACAAAACCCCGCAAATTATTTTAAAAAAGAGCGAAAGTATCAACGTTAATATGTACCGATTTTTATTATCCTAACTTTAACTTGCTTGCAGCAATAAATTCCTGAAATACAACATTTTGTGCGATTTGCTAAGTTTGTGATTTTTTTCTTCAAAAGTGCGTTGAGAAGCAAGGGAAATATTATACTCATAAGATTGTATTTCACTTGTTCTTTCAGGGGAATAAATATTGTGACCAAGAGGTGCACCGTTTTTTCCCTAGGTGCGCTCAAAATTCAGACATCGCGAAAATTCGCGGAAAAAGTGTTTTTTACGGCCAAAATTTGTATATATATATTTTTTTCAGGCGAACAAATCTTTTTTCGCGAAAACTAACTTCGAAACCATTGTTCTGGGTGTAATGCCTAGACCTACAGTAAATTACATCAAAATCGGGAATGGTTACCGGGACCTCGTGTTCGATCTTATCTGGACGCACCCAGCAGTGACTTTAGCGTTCTGTTGGGCGTTCGGCCTTTCTTTTCCTTTCTCACAGCTCGATTTTCCGATCTATTGGCTGATTAGCGGTTCTTTGCTCGTATATATGGAGTGAGCGTAGGAGCAATTTGGCGCACCGCAAACCCAGTAGTTGACGTATCTTCACGTCGAAAACAGGACACGGCTGTATTGTATACGCGATCGTGCACGTATAGTTTGTAATGCCAGGTCGCACACAGCTACTAGCCCGCCGCGAGCGCGCACCGCACTATACATACATCACGTAGCCCGATAGCAACGACAAAAGTTTGTTGCCCTTCCGTATGAACGACACAGCCTATAAAAACGCAATACGACGCCTTCGGCGCATGTTATGTACTGCGCGTCAGACGCCCAAAACAAAAGTTCTCGTGTGTTCCGACTTGACACAATGAGTAAGGAGCAACAGAGCACACATCCGAGATCTTTGCATGCAAATACCATGCATTAGTGATCGGCAATGAAGCGAACGGACGTACTCATGAAAAGTGAAACCCGGCACTTTCCGCAGTGCATGCGATTTGCACCGGGTATACGCAACAGCTGGGCACTGCGTAGCTTTCCTAAAGAACACACAGAACGAGCAGCACGCGTGAATCAACTGCGCCGTTTGGACGGCGGAAAGAAAAAAAAATGACACCATTTCCCGCTAAAGGGGACCACGAGGCGATGCGAAGCCGGTGCACTTGCACGATCGCGTTCCGTTGGCGTTCGTTGGGCATGCTACCGAACTCGGGCATGCCACCGACCTCGCGTCGTGGAACGCGAAGAGGAACGCTACGCGCGTCATGTCTTCCCTCTAGCCTGGCCGTTAATTCTCACAGGGCGAGCGGGTAACGCGGTCGACAGGCGTTCGAGAGAGGGCAGCGCAGGAGAGGAGAGAGAGGGGGAGGGGACGCGCATGCGCTGGGGCTCTTCGCGGCGTTGCGCAGGAGAGAATTTCGGCATGTCGAGCCCGCGTTTCAGAGAGGAGAGGGGGAGGGTAAAGGGAGAGGGAACGCGGAGAGAGGGAAGGGTGAGGGGAGTGGAGAGGAGGTGTGTGCAGAGGGCTTGCGCATGCGCAGTAAGGGTGGTCACGCCGCACACTACCACCACCGGTTTGAACTCCGCTATAGGATGCTTCGCATCTAAAAAAAGACTGCAAAGGTTTCGGGACTCACTCGATGCGCGCATGCGCTTGCAAACGACATGACGGAAATCGCGAAATGTTTAGCTTCTCCTTCGCTAAGAGGCGATACGGGCGTTTGCGATGCGGAGGCTTCACGAATGTGACGTCAGGGCCTCTCCTTAGTATTCCTTCCTCCATGGGCGGCACAGGAGCGCCTCCTCAGCGCTATAGTTTGGTGGCATGCAGATAACCGCCGAATGCACTTAACACTTGATGGCTTTATCTGCATCCTCTCGCCCTTACCTTAAGAGCCCGAGAAAAAATTGTTTACATTATTCCTAAATGAAATGACGAAAATAGAACTCAATTGAACGCGGCCTGTACCCGACGACAGTTGGAAGGCAATCGTTGTGCGTTAGGCTTAGCACGATATAGCCCCGCCACGGTGGTCTAGTGGTTATGGCGCTCGGCTGCTGACCCGAAGGTCGCGGGATCGAATCCCGGCCGCGGCGGCTGCATTTTCGATGGAGGCGAAAATGTCTGAGGCCCGTGTACTTAGATTTAGGTGCACGTTAAAGAACCCCAGGTGGTCGAAATTTCCGGAGCCCTCCACTACGGCGTCTCTCATAATCATATCGTGGTTTTGGGACGTTAAACCCCAGATATTATTATTATTAGCACGATATAGAAAAGTGGAATACACTGAAGCATGCACAAGTTCTACAAGCAGTGAACTCGTGCAAAACGCGTGACTCAGCTCTTTACAAAACGCAAGCGTTTATACTCACTTGGCTGTTGAATCTAGAAACCTCCGCAATCAAGTGACATAAAACACAATCTTCGGGCGCTGCGAGAAAGCAGCGTAGCGTACAGAGCGCTGTGCGGGTGTGCCGATACGTAACGGAAGAAGGAAGAAACTTCTTCCGCAAATGGGGGGCACGCAGGCATCTGCGTCCGGGAGCGCGCTTGTGAAGGTTGGCTAGCTGTGTCGAAAAAGAAGGACAATTACGTGCGTGTAGGCGATGACGGATGTACTTTTGCAGCTGTTCGGCTGTGATTTTTAATTACGAGGCGCGCTGGCGCAATAGACCATCTGAGCACGACGTCATCGCCTTATCGCCGAATGAACACTCGTTGAGGTCTATTGGAGCAGCACGGATATCTGGCCGTAAGATGTCCAATTATTCTTGCCAAGCACTTTTCAAGCAGACTAACGAAGACGAAGGTAAGTTTTAATTTGCCTGGAGGAAAATCCGCTTCCGTCATCACTCTAGATGACGTCAAACGCCAAAATGACTGTTTTATATTTTATTTCTGACAAAACAACCGGCACGAACAATTTGGATAAAGGTGGTCGCATTTCATAGACAAAAAAAAATATCTAAAAATTTAGTGACTGCATGAAGCGAAGTGCTGTGGTTTTTGGACGTAAAACCCCAAGAATTATTATTATTATTCCGCCAGTCCGCTCTCGACACCCAGAGCGGCGTGCTAGGTCCTGCTTTTATAGCACACAAGTGGGTCATGCGCACCGCCACTGCGCAGCACGTGGCGAAATCTAGTCAGCTTGGCGATGGGCGTGGCTCCCAAAGATGGGACATGTGAAGCGTTAATAAGTATGGATTTATGGATATTTCCATGACAAAACATCGAGGTGATCATGAGGCGCTTTAGTAGGAGTGACAATTGGGCTAGTTGGTAAGGATAGATAATTACAATTTAGGCGCACGTTAAAGAACCCCAGGTGGTCGAAATTTCCGGAGCCCTACGCTACGGCGTCCCTAATAATCATTTCGTGGTTTTGGGACAATAATTCCCAGCAATTATTCATAATTACGAAGCAACGCCACGAGTAAGATAATATCACGAAGAAACACACGAAACACAAGCGCAGAACTCTCAAATGACCTTTTATTCAAATACGCAGACCATAAATATATACCAACACGTGTCTTCCTTCGAGATTTTGTCTTACTTCGTGGCGACTTTTCGTAATTATGAATCATGAGGCGTGCCGTATTGAGGGACTACGGACTAAGTGCCCACCTCCGGTTCTCAACGTGCGCCTAAATGTGAGTACACAATTGTTAATTTCTTTTTAACACGAAAGTGTTTTATGCCGAGGTCCACCAAGATTCCAGTGACGTATTTCCGTCACGGAAATGACGTGAAAAAATGCGCACAATCAGATAGCAAATGACAAAAATCCCCGTCACCGGCAGTCGAACCCACGAACTCTCGGTCCGCGACAACAGATGCAGGGCACGCTATCCACTGCGCTACGCTCACACGCTCTGGAGGCCTTACAAACGCCCCTTTTATATCTGAGACTTTCCTCTAGCGGTGCTCTTAGTCGGCGGGGTGGTGTCGGCGTCTGGGAGCGGTAAAGTGAAGCATTGCATCATGACCGTGGCCTGCGCGATTAACTCCTGCAACGCGTCGTTGCTACGCGTCCGTCCCATTCGGCGCTTTTCACATATGTTTTGTTGCATTTCGGACCCATCGATTTGCCGTCGAATAGGCCCGCAGTCGAATACGCTTAGCAGCGAAACACTTTAGCAGGTAAGCTACCTTGCGTGCACAAAACTTTTCAGTTTGCATAAATTGAGATAAATTTCAAGTCATACGTTCACTTATGCAATTGACTGAGATAAATCGAAGGAGAAGGCCGTATTTTTTTTTAATATATTGTGTTGATTACATGGCGAAATTCCTCGTTGGCACGTCCACCATTGCAGTGCTCACCGCTTCGCTCACGCCCCTCGCGTGTGCCAGAGATAGCTCGATATCACAGTGGCTTCGTCTCTGCGTTCTGCAAAACATAACCGCGATGTTGCGTGCCCCAGTGTATGAAAGCTTTTTACAACCGCTTGCCAGCCGTGCGCTGCCATGGAGTGGGCACCAACATGGCGCAGTTGTCGCTACCCTCCACAGAGCCGCGCAGGAGGAGGAGCATCGAGGCAGCTCGCACTAAGCTTGTTTAAAGAAAACACAAGTGTCCTTGCGTTCAGTGTTTCCTTGGCAGGCCTCGAGTTCTTGGAAAATATTATTGGCGATCAGGTCATCAACACTCCCCGGTATCAGGACACCAACACTCCCCGGATCAGGACACCAACACTCCAACAGTTAGAGTTCGCAGTCCACTAAGTCAAGCGATTGACATACGTAACCGGGCGCAGCAGAGTCCTTCAACACCGGCACCGAGCATAATTGACCCTTGAAGCTGGCGAGACGGGTCGGCGGCGGCTCCGCGATGCCTCGGGGTGTTGGGTTTCCGGTCTGCTGCTTGCTGCGCTGTGCCCCGGGAGTCCCCCAGCGTGGATTTCTTCTCCGGCGCAGAGCAGACTGATAAAGCATTCGCAATGCCCACGAACTATAGGTGACGCGCCGTGCTTTTCAATATGGCGCCAGGAGGAGGGTCAACCCGTTTGTTAGCATAGGAACAGATAGGACGTGCGGACGTACGGACCGTGCCACTTTCACCGGATGAAGTCATGAGCTGCGCTCAAATGGATATGAGACTAAAATACTTTCCCAAACCATGGAAAGTGCTAAGTACTCGCCACCTAATTATTTGCTGCGAAGTGAAAGGTTATATTTCAGCTCCGTTACCGTGCATAACGATGCTCTGCGAAATCCTGTGCGTGCTACATAAACCTGTATGAACTAGAATTGACGTATGAGCTGAACGGCACTCCGAGGTAGTACGTACCGAGCCTGCCTGACGGATTTGCCGCAGTAGTAGGCCGCCAGCGAGTAGCGCCATCGCTGCTGCGCGTGATGATGGCTTGCAAACATAAAAGTGTTCTGTGATAATACCCGTCGTCATTACTTGCGCAGTCGAAAACGCGGAGTTACGTCTTCAACGGAACACAAGCATTTAACATGCCATTCAGTAGCGCTTGTGTCACAGCCATGCTGAGACTCTAGCCGTGTGTACTTCACTCGCATGTTGCAGGTTCGATCAGCACAATCGAAACATGAATATCGAAAAGAATAAACACGTATGTTTTTCGCAACGTCGAAGAAGTTCGCCGAGAGGCGTAGATTGTGGCCGTGACTGCACGTTCCATCGCTCTAACCATTTCGCTTCGCTGGTCGAGCTCGAGCGTGTTGGCGGCATGCGGCGCTCCATCATATACACAATAAGTGTGATACATGCAATGCACAAGAGGAACTATGCTTTTATTTTGATCTTCCGCTCAAGGATATTATACATTAAATACAATCAAAGTGACGTACGAGCGTGAAAGAACATTAACGCGCGAGGGGACGTGATGTACAACTCGCCCCTCGTGAGTTAGCAGCTGGTGGTTCATCGTCGCTGTCACTCTCGGTGCTTTCACAGTCTTCTACGTCCAGTGAAAAATCCTTGTCGTCAAGATGGTTTCTTCAGCATCACTGCTGAAAGCAATCTGAAGAATTTCCTCCGCCGAACGACTTCGACCACTCCGCGTCACCACGTTTACAATTAGACAGACGTCTGGGCGCGGAGAACGTTTTGCTCTCAGACCGGTCAACAAGCAAATCGCTTGCAGTGTGCTGCCACCTATCAACAAACGTACAAAAACAAGCGGCGCAGCGGTGGCTATGAAACTTAACACACTGGCGAAGGACGGCGTGTATGGAAAGCGTTCGCTCCACGAAAGGCGTCGAGCAGACGCGTCCTCGAACGATTGAAACGTCGCTAGCACGATTCGTAACAGCGCTTTGCTGACAAAGGATAGAGGCCCTATTTTAATGTATCGCTCAGTTATACATGAGCACATCACGAGCCCGCGCGACCTCCCTCCCGCGTACAGTGTTATGGGACTCATGCACTATAAGAAACACTGCCCAATTTTATATGCAAGTAAAACAGGGTGAGCTTCAACTGAATATGTCAGACGATAACATTTAACTTACCTACGTGGCTACAGAAAGCCTCGCGAAGCTGATAGTACGTGTACACTGTGGGCTAGCGCGAGTTGCCACGTATTTTCACGAAAACTTCGCGTCTCGCAAGAACGAATCAGATTTCTCGTGTCACGGAGGGCCCGGTTTGTTCACTGATGCAGGGAACATGCAAAGTCGTGGTGTTCCTTTCTTGCCAACACGTTAACACTGAGGCGAGCACAGCCGAACAAGGGAGGGACTGCATAGTGCCGCCATTTTGTCGTCTACTAACCCTCCTCGAGAGGACGCTCCTGAATTCCGCTCGGTGGCGCGACAGTCTATAGGCATTGGGAATAGGATGGGGCCGTTTTTTATACGTTTCTCCGGCTGCCGGTCCCAGCTTCTAGTGTAGTGCCGATGCATCCTTGAAACGGTCACGTAGGCACTGGTTGCTAACGTGCATGGTTCACACTTCACTTTCGGTGTCCTTCACGGGCGAACCATTAGCTCACAGACAAAACACCAGTCACGCGGACGCGTAGGCACACGGTCTAAGACGTAGCTCGGATACAACGTCCCGTGGTTCCGATTCCGCCGTCGGTGACGTTTACGGCAAGCCGTTTAATAATAGACAAAACAAAAACACATGATCTGAGACGTGGCTCGGACACAACGTCCAGTGGTATCAGACAAAACACAAACAGAAGCACATGATCTGAACGTAATTCGGATGCACGTCTTAAGGCTCAGGCTCTGCTGGCTGTGACCTTCACGGCAAGCAGTTCAATACTAGGCAAAAAAACACATGGTCAGGCACGCAGCTCGGATGCTCGTCTTACGGCTCACGCTAACACACACTAAGCGGTGCACGTACGCTCACGGCACACCATTCTTAGAGCAGAATTAGAGCGCTTTCGCCTTGGTGTAAGTGAGAAAAAAAGAAAGAAAAGAAACCCTTTTTATGACGTACCTTAAGACATTATGCGCAGGCAATGTTAAGCATATGCGCCTTTTGTGACAGCTACCAAACATAAATAATATCCTCCGTAAGTATTACCCAATACTGGCAAACAACGAGCGCCTTAAAAAAAAAAGTAAACCCTCATTCTACAGCCCACATAACACCTTGTTCTCGTCCAAGATGTAAGACTTGTAAACACCTTCAAGATGACGTTATGGTTAAAAGCACCGGAAGTGATTACGTCGATCATATAAAATCTAGTTTTACCTGCACTAGTTCAAAAGTTATCTACATGATAGAATGTTCGTATTGTCAAAAACGGTACATTGGAGAAACGGGACAACCTGTTAACGTTAGATTAAACGGGAATCGCGCGGACAAGGCGAAGAAGTTAACCAAAGCAGTGGCACAGCATTTTAATGTAGCAGGTCACAAGTCGACGATCTCAAACTTTACATACTTCAGTCAAACTTCCGGTCCCCGAAAGACAGAAAATATACAGTCATACCTTATTCACAAGTTCAATGCAGTCCATCCAGCAGGTATTAACGTTTCTAAGGGGGCTCTTGAATCTATTCGGTATGGTACATACACAACGAAAACCAATGAGAGTTAAGCCGTTCTTCTAGGAATTTCGAACCTACTATTGTTAAAATGCCACGTGCTTCCACTGACAATCATTCAGCGAAGCGTCAACCCTTCCCTCCCCCCCCCCCCTCCCCAGCTCTGGCAATTGCCCTCCCCTTGTCCCTTGTGGTGGAAAGGGCACGAAGCATATACACACGATAGCTGAGGAAATCAGTTCCAGCCTTGAAGAAGACAAGTCCACTTGTCGAAACGTCGGCTCGAGCACCCACCCCCTGTTCACGGATTTTTTCATCGCAAGCCTCCATCTTCCACTTCCTGCCGCTTTTTTAGAACAGACGTTGGTAATTTAAATGCGAGAGAGTAAAGAAAAACCGACATCGGCATCGCTGGCAATATGATTGTAAAGAATAAAAATTAGGAACCCAGCAGGAATCGAACCCAAGCATTCTGCGTGGCAGTCTGCTATTCTAACACATAGCCACGCCACGTCTTGAACCTGCTTTGTAAAAAAAAAACCACATGCAGGCGTAATGCCGGTGTAGTGTAACTTCTGGTTGCAATGCTGGCTATCTAACTTGATAACAAAGCAAGAAGCATTACATATGTTATCCTATGACACAGACGTCATGCTGGGTTAACGTCAATTGCGGATCCAGTGTTGGTTCCGCTTTTAAAGGAGTCTAATATTACCTTTGTATTTCTACAATTCAGCAAGACATATTGATGCGTTGCTCCAATCCGGAGGAATACGCTAACGAAAGTTACGTATGATATTCCCTTCATCGCTCCGTAAAATGCACTTCGTTTCAATAATACTGACAGCAGTGCTCTAAAGTAAGTGCTGACGTTACGTCAGACCACAAGTTAAATATTAAACGCCAGTGTAGTCGACGTGCCTGGTAAGCTTACGATGCGCACACAAATACTGCGCTTACAAAAACAAGTCGATCCACCTCGTAACGCTTTGCTCAAAGCAAAAAAAATGCAGCATAGACAACTACTCGCTCGTTGCTTCGCATCAAACCGGTTCCCATAAGGCGTGGGATCTGCCGAATTTTTTAAAGTCTCTTTTCGTTCTAAAAATACGTCTACTAGCGCCAGTGCTGGGCAGTATCGAAGATACATGTATCTTAGATACTATCTTAGATACTCTTTGGGTATCTTGTATCTGTATCGCGATACGTCTCGCAAGACGTGTATCAGTATCTGTATTTCCGATACATTGAAGAATGTATCGTGTATCTTAAGATACAAGATACTGTAACACCACTGTGCGAAACAATAAACGTTGTTTTAACTCCGCTTCTTATGCTGATACTGCTGCCACCACTAAGCCAATAAAACTGAAGTCAGTGACATTATTTTATCTTTCCGCCAAAGTTTTCCAGCGAGCGCTGATGAACTCTGAGCGTCCGTATTGATGGAGCAGAGTCACGTGGTGGCGCTCGCATCGTATCGAAAGACAAGTGCGCGGACATCGACGCCCAGCCGACCTTTTGCTTTCTCGCTGTTCTTTTTTTTTCTTTTTAGTTGTGTCATTGCCACGACACTGGCTCATAGCCACGATCCTGTGCCGCGTGCTCCAATGAGTGCGGCGTCTTTCGCAGAAATTCTGGTGATGACGCTGTAGTGTCGTTATCGAAGTTTCTCTTGCGTTGTGTTTCGTCACGAAGTCTGAAGAATACAAGAATAGGGTTGCTTTGCATCTTGAGGCTTTCAAACATCGGCGATTTGAAGGACCTCGTGGTTACAAGTTTGACTTACATGCAATGAAATATGCAAATAAGATTCCAACAGCTGTAGCGCCACCGGTACCGATGCTGGATCTAACAGAACGAGCATTTACCTAACAGAAGCTATCTTGGCGTACGTCTTTTTCTATTTATTCAATGAGTTTTTAAAATCATATTTTTATTGTTAACACAAGTTCTTTCTCAGCTCTCCGTCTTTTCCATTCCATACATTGCCTGTGTCTCTGCATTGTTTTTTTTTTTCGGTCCGCTTACTGCAATATATCTTTAACGAGCTGCCAAGGTAATATCTTTTATTTATTCTTACTTTTAACTGTGTGCGTCGTTTCTGCTGGTGTTTGCATACTTATATTCCACTTGAGTTTACTGTTTTTTCAAGGTGATGTTGGGAACAAATATATAATAATCTGCTCGTGTCTGGAGTATACAGTAACAAAAATCCTGCTTACTACTTAGTAAAATAGCGAGGTTAGTTTGCATTATAATAACGTAAATTATTAGGAGCCATCTTAAAGGTCTTAGCAAAGGAATTCGGGAAAGATTGTTTTACCAAATGCTCCGTTTTTCTCACGAGCATCTCAACGAGCCGTTTTACGCTATTTTTCATGGGCACTGAACTTTCTGTGGTGTTACCTTAAATGGTTAACTGTCATAGCTATTGGGGGTTACCCGCGACGGTGGGCTAGTGGTTATGGTGCTTGACGGATGACCCGAAGGTCACGGCAGACGCATTTAGATGGAGGCAAAATGTTAGAGGCCCGTATGCATAGGTGTGGGAACCCCAGGTGGTCGAAATTTCCGGAGCCCCCCACTGCGGCGTCTGTCATAATCATACCGCGGTTTTCGGAGGTAAAACGTAGCAATTATTATTAGCTCGTGGGGGTACCGCCTGCACCGTGTTTCTATACTCATTCCCTATATTTGATACGGAGCCGCTTTTCTATTTTACTTATATATATTGGATTTCCTTTTGTAGGCTTCCCTAAAGGCTTTTTACTCTTACTAATCAGATATAATTGGCAATATAGTGTGAATAGCGGTGGTTTCCTGCGGCGCTTTGTTGCAACTATACAGTACGTATAAGACGTTTCTGGGCTGCACATATTCTCTCGTAGAATAAAAATTGTTAAAAGATTGTGCATTACTGAGTACGTCGCTAACGAACGCTTTACACCAGCAGATAAGTGAATGTAGAGGTCATTTCAGTTTTATGTCCTCTACGTAAGCACGATGCGCCGCAATGAATGTCGCTACCAGCGTTCTTGCTGATGCACACCTGTCCGGTGATCTGGTACTGCGAAAACCGTAAGACGTTTACGGCTAATGTAGAACTCCACAAGGGTATTTGCACCATCGTGCGGAGGCTCTTGTGAAAGTTCTTAGGGAAGAATCAGCGAAGTGTACAGAGCGCTGTCATGTTAATCAGCTAAAGCAGCGCCAATAAGTTGTTTCTGAATGAAACTAATATACTTGAGCAAGAAGTACAATACTTTTGAGATACTGACATACATTTCATGCAAATGAAACAAAACTGGTCGCAGTTAATGAATGTTCAAGCGAACATTTTTGTGCATAGCCGTTTAGTGATGCATTATATAGATATATAATGACAAATTTGCGAATGTAGCGAAGTATCTTAAGATACAATTGCAATGTATCGTATCGGATACAATCAGTGTTGTGGTATCTTGTATCTGTATCTCAAATACTTCTTGCCTGAGTATCTTGTATCGTATCGCGATACAATTTCAAAGTATCTTTGCCCAGCCCTGACTAGCGCGAAAGCGGTCGAAACTGTCAACACAGCGGTCCCACTCGAGCCCATGTGTTTCAGCGGCGTGCAACAGGCCGCACCTTTCTTGTTATCGAATGCAAGGGACCGTGCTCCGGGAAATGTGGTCACCACGATCTAACAGCAGCCGACATTGTGAAAGTTGTGCTAACTTTTATAACCAGCGCTCCTAACAAAACGAGTAACTATGACAGGCTCCACAATGCAGACTTCAAACCAACGCACGGCAGTTTTATTGATTATGGAACGTTATATCGCCGTGACACATGTTTTATAAATGCTATTTCAAAATATAATAAAATGCGCGCAACCGGAGGCAAGCCTTTAGTATACGGCAGTCGTTACTACGCCTCAAAGACAGTTGTGCTAACTATCCAATATGGTTATTTAGTAAACCTACAGTTTTACAGGTGCAACTAAGGGAAGTTTTTAACGGCAGCTACCCCTCATCGAATTAGTTGTGCGTCTACATGGAGAGACATTTTCGCACGGAAATAATTATATCGTAGTTTCTTTAATTATTGACGATTAGCACTTATGGGCTACCTCATTGACCCGCATGCGCGCATACATGACTCGACAGAATGTTACGATCCCGGATGTAGTAATCTCTGAATGTGCACGCCTACCTACCGGGACACACAGCAGTCCCCTAAGCCTTGGCTACACGTATGCGTGGGTAGTTAGACCGCAACACGCATACTATACTCGCGGACAACTTAAGGGAAATCTACGGGGGCGGAGCGTCTGCACATGTACTGCTACGCGAAGTAGTCCGGTTTGGCGCGCGTCTCGTAACGCCGTGGAAAGTGATGGCTATCGTTGCATCCGACGCAAACGCTGCTTAGCGTCTAAGGTACGGGTAAAAGGCGCGACTTTTTCAAGCACGCAAAAACGCAAAGTGACAACGTATAAAGTAAAAGAAATACAAATATCTCTCTTGTGTGCGCTGCGTACCGTCTCAAAAAGCTACATCTAGAAAATGAAAGAGTATAAATACGGACGCAAGTGTGGGACTACATTCATTAGCGGTACGATACGTGCATTGTGGCTCTGTAGCCTTCGCTTCATTGCCAAGAAAAGTTGTCCGCGAGTACATACAGTATATTCTGTCTCTCTACCGCGTCTGGCAGCTGTGTACAGCTCTCCCGTAGTAGATCGCATAGCACTCTGAATTAGTTGCTCTGTAGTTTCTCTTATTATCTATACGCGCAAGAAGCCTATACAGACTCTCTGAGTCCTCCACTCTTCGTTCTAAGCAAAGAACTGTCGGTGGCATTCCTACGGAGAACACGCCTAACACATGAACGGGAATGGATCGAGGACTCGTTCGAGGGCTCGTTGTTGGATGAAACCAACAATCAATAAAGCTAAGGAAGGTATAGAGTACGTTATTTGTAGCATTTTATTTGTCCGTGGTGTGGAGAACGGCCAACTCTCGCCCACATTACGTGGGAATGCAAATCGCGGTCCCCAAACGTCAATTCTCCCCTTTTGGGAACACAATCTCGATCAAGGCAGTGGGAGAGCTGGCTTGCTAGCAAGGTTCGGGAGAGCCAGCTGGCTCTGCTCGACCAAGCCCAGCGAGCCGCAAAGGCCAGCGGAACCCTGGACTGAGAACCCCACCCACTCGCCCAGAAGCATTATATAGGCAATAAATGTGTTTACTACTACTACTAACTGTACTGCAGTAATTATGATATAAATGTAAAAAATCAACGAAGATTACCAGACTGCGTAATGCGAATTCTGAGCGCAGCTGTTTAGGTCTTTTCATATGGCGATAAGTAGAGCAAATGCGCATGCGTCAAGGTGACGCGGCGCGAGTGGGAGCATAGAATGCTCGGTTTTCGCGTCAACGTAACGTGGTGAACCTGGCGTCGCCAACTTCAAGCGCCGCTGGTTGCCGCGAACGCTGCGCCGGACTATAAAGGGCCCTTAAGAGTTCGCTAGAGCGTTCCACACAAACAATTACACCATCTCCCACTCAAGGGAACCACGAGGGGATGCGAAGCAGCATTGGAGGCGCACGCCAAGTTTCCGTTACGTTCACTCGGCGTTTCCGTTAGTGTGTGACGTTTCTATTGAGTGAGAGCAGCATTCTAGGCTAGTTGGTGATCCATGACACCAAATAAATTGCGCGACGAACCGTGTTCCTTCTCTCCGTGCTTTCGTCGCGCAATTTCTCTGATGTCTTGTATTTAGTGTTTGTGTTATCATTACGTTGTGTTTGCGCGCTGCTTTCCGTTAGCGCCGAGTGAACGAGTGGCGCCGACGCTGACGTTACAACTCATCTGAACGGGAGCGAAGCGAGAATGACGGAAGCCGACCGAGTGCACGCGCTTATATACACATGAAATGGGGGAGGGAAATGAGAGAGTGGGTTACAGGCTGTATTTGGCTGCGGCGCGGCTGCATCACGTGGGAGGAGAGGCCGCACCGCGGGGGAGGAGAGGAGAGAAGGTGACCGAACACCTGCGTAAAGGAGGAGAGTGGGAGAGAGAGTAGGCGCATGCGCAGTGGAGCGCGGACGCCGCCACCGACGACGGACACAGCCCCGAAGCAAAAGCTGCTTCGCATCTAAAAGTGTCCCTTCGACAAACGCACGTCTTCTTCTTCTCCCAAGCCTGGCAAGTCAACCCATTTTCTCGTGCCCTTGCGCGAGAGGCACGCGTTGCGCTGTCACAAGAAGCGCGAGAAGGCACGAGGCATTGCAGACGCCAAGAGAGCGGCTCGCTGCGCTCCACGTTCGCTCTTTTTCGTCCTGGTTCACTCTAACGGTTACGCCAACAACGGCAACGGCAACGCCGCTCAACGCAGGAACAGACGCCTAAGAGCTGCGCTCAAAAAAAAAAAAAAGATTAGCGCAGCTTAAGCTAAGTTGCATAAGGCTGGGCCACATGCAGCAGAGCTGGTGGGCACATTTCAGACTCTTTTTAACCGTCTCTACAGAATGCTTGCGCGGTCATTGAGCTGTGTGCCGATCCATGATGATGATAAGTTTTCTTCCTAGTACATACAGCATATCTAGACCATGACAGCTCTGCTGTAAAATTCCTATAGGCTCGCTTGCGCCACATAAATTAGGCAAATCCCACTACGGTTCAGAGTCTCTCGTTAACCATCTGTACAGAATGCTTGGGCGGTCACTGAGCGCACACCGGTTAATGAAGGTGATCAGTTTCTATCTACGACACACAGCAAACCTCGACAATGACAACTCTGCTGTAAAAAATAAAGTTAAGGGTAAAGAAATGAAGAGACCTAACACTCCAAGATTTACATGAACACAAATGCCCGATAAACAGGACGGGAGGACGACAGCCGCTGCAGCTCGATTGGTAGAGCATCGGACGCTTATCTGAATACTTGAGGTTCGGTTCCTGCCGGCGACAATTTGTCCTTTTGTTCACTTAAATTTCTTTACATTTACATCATGATTACTACAGCCCAGCTAAACTATTACAAATAACGTATCCATATACCTTCCTTTGCTCCACTGCCTGTTGGTTTCATTAGCCTACACATAACACACATATGTAGAAACAGCTTACAGCTTTTCTACAGTACAGTACGTCGTACACGAATTCTTTCCCATATTTCTCCAAATAAACAGACACGTTACTGATGTTTTTGGAAGTTTCTTCCGCACAGTACAGCGCATAGGATACTCTGAATCGTTGCCGCTTATTTTAAGCACGCGCACATTTTTTTAAGCCCATATTTTATTGCGATAGGAACCAGGCGCACACCCCAGGCGCATACTTGTTGTAGCCGTGAGGTTCCGTATAAAGTCCGAATCGATTACCTCGCCGCGCGCGTCGTCTGTTCTCTGTGCGACTGAAAGCGCGCGAGTGCTTTCGTCGATTGTGGCTGAAGCGAAAAGGAAACGCGCCGGCCGTCACCGTCGTGCGAAAGGCGCAGGGAGAGGTCCCGGAGGGGGGGCTGCTTAGCTCCGGCACTCACTGCTTACTTTGACCAACCAGACGTGGGCGACCGCGGTCGCGCGCGCCGTATCTTTTGCAGGTGTCAGCAGACGGCTCATACCTTTATATGTGTTGTGTCCTTCTCGCGGTTTAGGTTAAAGGAATAGACAGCACGAAAGTCGCTTCACTCGTTGCGGCGACTGTGTTCCCCTATGCGAGCTTTCTGTCGAGTTACGTCAGGTCGTATGCTAAAAGGAGGAGGTGCTCACCTGACTTCGTATAACATTCCGACTATATAGTTGCTATCGCGTTCATGCAACTAAAATTATTTATTTGAAATCGTGCACATTTATGCACAGATGGGGGACTGTAGAAAAAAAAGCTGTCCTTAAGCAGCTTTACGTGTCTACAGTCCTTTTAAAGGGACCCTCCAACACTTTTTGTGAAGCGCCTACATCGCTGCGGACCGCATCAACGCGTTGTGGCGCTCGCAAGAACTATTGCGGGTGGAAATGAGGAAGATGAGCGCTGGCCTATGATTGGATAAATGTAACGTTAGAAGTAATAACGGCGTTGCATCACAAAAGGGATATTATTGGGTTTAACTTTTGTTTAGCTGGCTTTTTTCACTGAACACCTACTGGACTGACGATCTTAGACTTCTTCAGCTTTAAAACTGCAGCGCCCGGCAAAGAATGCGCCGAATGCCACGGCGCTGGAGGAAACGCGCTGGGGACGCTCCAGGCACCGTTGTCCGAAGAAATTGAAGGAAAAAAAAATCACAGCATATCCACGGAGTGAATGATGATGAGTGGGCGAAGCTGCGGAGGTTCATCGGTAAACCGTGAATCTTCCGTGAATTCTGCCCAGTACATCATCACCGACGTGAGATCGGGCGCGTTTATACTAAAGGTTCGATGAGAGTTATGAAGACTTGCAGCTCACTTTAATTTTACATGTAGGCTGTGAATTTTCATTGTTTAGAAAACCATTGCTTTAGAAAACATCTGGCGTCTTTCGTTAAGCAGCTGGCGTCTTTTCGTTTTGCTTTAGAAACATCTGGCGTTCTTTCGTTTTGCTTTTAGAAAACATCTGGCGTCTTTCGTTGGTTTATTTCATCAATCAACGGCGTTTTGAACAAAATTTTTATTGTTTAATCACGCACAGGAGAAATCTCACCAGGCACTACCTTGGAGGTAAACAATGGCTGCTAATGGGAATGAGAGACAGAAGAAGTCGGCTTTTAGCTAACACTTACACTTCTACTTCTACTAACGTTTCCTACTGGAACATGCCAATGGCTGCTAGTGGGGAATGAGAGACAGAAGAATTCGGCTTTTAGTTAACGCGCACGCTGCGAATTTTTTATTGTTCAACAACGCACAGGAAAAATCTCCCACCGGCACCACCTTGGAGGTCAAGATCTGGTACTAGCGTTACGACTGGTTACGCACTACGACTACAAGGGACGAACGGGTGCCGCTTTAAGGAGCTTCGCCCCTAAAATGTAAGAGCGTTGATATAGACGCCGTCGCAACAAGAAAGATGACTAAAACTACGAAATATGATAGAGGCGTTCGCGATCTGCCTCGTTTCGCACGTGCAGTTCACTCTTAATGCACCACATTTTTGTTACTCTCGCAACGGCGTCATCATTACGTTGGAAAGAGCGGGCAACATTGTATGCAAGCTTCCCGTACGTAGCATCTTTTAGTTCATTTCATTGGGGCGCCATCAAACGTCACAGGGCGAGTGAAACGTGGTCAGGTGACCCCGCGAAAATCGAGTTGAGGGTAGGCCTCCATTTTATTGTATTTTGAGTGCTCTAGGCTGAATAACTTCGGACTGCGTGCCCCTATCGCTGCCGTTTTTGCTGCACTAATCTCTTCAACCTTCAGTCTACGCAACCCGAAAGTAAAAAAATGTAAAACAATGAGGTCTGGAAAAGTGTTAGAGGGTCCCTTTAAAGGATTCGCCCTTGCGGCAAAACTGCGATTTTTTTTTTCTACAGCGAACCTGTTTAGCCCATGCGTTCCAAGGGGGGAAATATTCGCCCGCTCACATCCGTATATGTAGACAACATATGTAGACAAAACGGGAAATAGAAATATAGAAAAAAAATTGCGACGTAACTCTTTTTCGAACGAAAGAACAAAACTATCTTTAACGGGCAACCCTGTGCCCGGGAAAGCAAGGCAACGCTCACAGTAACGGCTTAGCGGCGAGTACGGTTGTCGCGTTCGTCGAAGATCTGATCTATACGGAACTAAACGCGTCGGCTATTTATAGGGGTGTCGAAGTAGATTGCAGCATAAATGAGCCGCGGCTCGCACACCTTCCCGATTGAACTCCGTGACTTTCGTCACGCACCCAATCTCACTTTAACGATCGGAGGCATTCGAGACGGTTTCGATATAATTAGGCGCGGCTGGCGACGTGCAGTCACGCGTGTAATTATCCGGTTATTAACCCGTCAAAAGTGAAAAAAGAACGTACGCGTGTCAGCGCAGCAATTATTTAGCCATCCCAGTAAAAGTCAGTTTAGGAAAAAAAGCTTTCAGTTGGTCTGTCAGGTATGCACAGAAAAAGGTAAAAAAATATAGCGGGTACACTCAGTAGTCGCTTAAACGACAAAAGCTGAGCCAGTTGGTAAGGAATAACCGTAAAAAAAAAAAGGCAAGCTGGATGAACACGAATACCAGAAAACAGTAATCTCCCTGTTCTCTTGTGTCCGTGTTTGCGCGCATTACATCCTTCTATGACGACCCAATTAATAGTCGGGTACAACTTTAGAAGGAAGCGGCATTTGCACCTCAAACCGCGATGCGCCCAAGCCTGCACCAATGAGAACGCGCTCTAGACTGACGTCATAAAATCGATGGTCGGTGACCCAGCCGTCGGACAACACCGCCGAGTACAAGCTATTTTACGGAAGGGTTTCGTTGCCGCCATATTGAGCTGTTAACCTTGCCGCTTTGTATCTTTAACAACTAAAGGAACAGCGACAGTAGATACATGCGCATGAAAACGGTTGGGTTGGTGCGTTCCACGTTTCATGGCCTTATTAATACATATAGAAATGTAAGAAAACATTCGTTTAACAGCCCAAGGTGTCTTATGCAGCAGAGCCCATGTGTCTTACGTCAAACCGTCGCTATGAGCTGAACTATTTCTTTAGCCGCGCAGACATTCGGCTGTCACGCTTCGGTCATCTGGGCGGGGTCTCTCCTGCCTTCCTAAATTGTGCCCGACTACAGAACATTAGACACGCATACACAGTGCATTGTGTATTTGTGTACGCGATTGTACACGTTCGCTGTGTGTACAGTACTCACGGATGGAAATGCGAAAATGTAGGGCTATGTAATGCGCATAGTTTCGTTTTCCAGCGTCTAGAGTTTGTGTCACGTCGGCGTAATTTTGACTCGAACACTTACATTACAGCCAACATTACGTTTAGCGGACAGACTTGAATCTACATGACGCGGTTATCACGAACGATTGCTCATAGCAATTCTTATACTAAGAATAATGATGTCGCGTTTCAATCTGTGAATCATGTACATGTGATCACTGGAGATAGCACTGACATCACTCGGCACATGGAGCAGCGAGCCAGGAGGCAAAGCAGGCTCACATCGCCGAGTCATCATCATTAAACATGTTATCTATCTCTATATAGATATCCACACTTTTCCTTTCTGTCTTTTTCTTCTTAATTTACAACAAAAGTAGCGTTCCACGAGGAAATACTGCTTAAAAAGTTCACTGCATATATGCACACTGGACAAAAATATCGTGAGTCGGCCGGTTGAAAAAAGGCGGACACCTTTGTAACGGCTCGCTAAATGTCGACGAAGCCTCTTAAACAGTACTGATTATAAATCACGATGAGTTTTTGTTTGAAGTAGGGTTCCCTTGAGGACAACTATGTACTGTCGTCCTTTATCGCAGCGCGTCTAGGCGTGCGTCATAGGTAACTGACTTACAGACATGTTGGGGTTATGTAAGACGGATTCTTTTCTAATTATTACATCCCTCCCCCCCCCCCCCCCAACTCACCGCACACACACACTTAAAGGCACACTGAAGCAAAAAAAAAAGCTATCTTTATCGTATTAGCAAAAGTACTACGAAACAATAGGCACTTTTAGCTGAGCGTCTACGATCCGCTCCGGTCAGACCTGCGTATCGCGATTTACACACAAACGTGCAGAAGGAACTGTAGTACGCGTGCGCAGTAGCAGTACGTAGAACACATCTCTAGTACAGCATCTAATAGGCAGTTTGAGAATAGGATACGCAAAAGGTAGCATTCGTTGTGTACGACACGCTATTTCCGTCACTTAACGTGGTGACCCAACAAGATAGCGTATGACGCATGCGCAGTGGTGGCAGCGTACCCTATTCTAAAACTCTAATAATAATAATAATATCTGGGGTTTAACGTCCCAAAACCACGATATGATTATGAGAGACGCCGTAGTGGAGGGCTCCGGAAATTTTGACCACCTGGGGTTCTTTAACGTGCACCTAAATCTAGGTACACGGGCCTCAAACATTTTCGCCTCCATCGAAAATGCAGCCGCCGCGGCCGGGATTCGATCCCTATTCTAAAACTCTCCATTACCAAAAGCACCACGTTCACTGCGAGAGTACCCGCCACGGTGGTCTTGTGGTTATGGTGCTCGACTGCTGACCCGCAGGTCACGGGATCGAATCCCGGCGGCCGCAGTTTCGATGGAGGCGAGAATGCTTGATGCCCGTGTGCTTACATTTAGGCGCACGTTAAAGAACCCCAGGTGGTCGAAATTTCCGGAGCCCTCCACTCATAAGCATAATGATAATCTCATAGTCATATCGTGGTTTTGGGACGTTAAACCCCATCAATTATTATTATTAAATTACTACTGCGAGAGTACGGTTGATAAGCGAGAAAACGCGAAAAGATAAATACAAATGGCGAAGTCCTGTTGAAGTTAACGCTCCTAGCTTGCCGTGACGTCGTAAATTTCGACAGAGTGACTTACGTGATAGTTTCTGGCTAAATATGGTTTCCATTATGTCCTTAGAGACCCGTATTCTTAATATAGCAAGGTGACTCACAGCAAGTTTCAGAGAAGTTCATTGAAACAACCTGGCCGAAACACGCATGACGACATCGGAATTGACGACGTCACACTGACGTTCGGTGAGCTCAAAGGCCGGGGCGAAATTGAAAAAAAAATGAATCATTGACTTATTTTCCTCTGCTCACAGTCACGGCGAAAAGATCGCATGACAAAACACGTGTTTCGACATGCGCTGTCGACGCTAACGAACGCTAGAAAGAAGACGCAACGCCGATGGCGCCCGAAAACAGCGTTCTGGCTGGTGGGCAATCAGAGGCGAGAAGTTGTTCCGTAAATGCACAAGGTCACACACAGAGCCCGAAAAAAAAATGGTGAAGCTTGAACTAAGTCGCGCAAGGCTTGAAACAGTGAAATTGGACGATGCTGAAGTCTAATCTGGTTGCTTCTAGGTTGTTGCTAGGCTAATTTTGTTTATTAAGGCGGAGGCCTTAATAACAGTTTCGCGGTTAAAAAGTTGTTAGTGGGTTCAAGATGTTGGTTTTTTTTTTCAGCCCCCAAGGAGCTTGCTTAGCTTGCTCATTAGAGGGCCACAAATAAAGAAAACGCCAGGCCCGCGCGGTAAGCGCAGCACAGCCACAGCGTAAGCTGGAAGAGCGGCATTCCGAGGGCCCGTTATAAGCTCTCTTGGGGCAAGTACACTAGCAACGTACCCACTACGCCCCAAATATAACTTCTTGGGAAGTTGCGAAGCACCCACTACGCCCTTATTCGTCATTCTGAGGAGAAGCGAGGTACCTTATGTAATGCATTATGTGCACTTTGTTGATGCGACGGCTGATGACGGTGAAGAATTGTGGCCGAGCCCTTTGCAACGGGTTGGAAGCTTTAACCGACACACTAGTTACGTAATTCGCATTGTGTGACGCCCGGTTGTTATTTCACTCTCCCACAACGCTATATAACACACGTTAACGTGAGAAAGAGTTATGGCCCGCTCACGCTAGCGGCAAGCCTGCTGCAACGGCGCGGTGCCGCAGAACGTCTGCCGTCGCCGCCCGCGCGAGAGCTGTCCAACTTGCACGGCAAGCTTCGCCGGCGAGCCTCCGAAAAACATGGCCGCACTGCCAAAAGCGGTTGTCGTCCACCTCGAATCTATCCAGTGGCCGCCGTGCGCTCTGTAGCCGTGTAAGCTCCGAACTGATGCTTCCATTTGCTCTAGATTCATGTCCTTAAGCTTCGACAGCAAAGTATTCGTGCCGATTCAGCCCCGTTTTTGAGAGCCGTACTCAAATAATCGATGCTGTAGCCTTAGGGAGTCGAGATAGGGCGCTTCCGAATGCTCGGAGGACATAGATTACGCGTTTGTTAGTTGTTTCAATCACCCAATAGCTGGCGCCACTTGACCTGGCGCCAGCTTAGGGACATATTATTTGCTTGTACGCGACGCTTTTTTTTTAATGCCGGACAGACTAAAAGGCTCTATTGACTGCCGGAAGCATGCCAGGCAACGACACGGACGACATCCGCACTTCTAGCGTGAAAAACGGGGAGTAAAAAAAGCAAGCAGCTCGAAACGTCCGGCGGCAGACGCAGACGACGGGGAAAGCCGAAAGCAGACGACGCGGTGCGCCGCAGTCATGGCAACCGATCCTCCGCCGCTGACTGGCCACGTCGCTCTGCAGCAGACAGAGGACGGCGAGAAAATGGGTCGCAGACCTATTCTGCGACCGGCAAAGAACGGCTGACTTGCGCGAACGAAATCGCTTGCGCACGGCAGCCTGAGAACGTCAAACGGCATACGGCGAGCTGCCGTGCCGCTAGCGTGAGCGGGCCCTTAGACAGATAGGGAAAGAACTTTATTGAGACACTGAGGAAATGGATCATGGGGGCCTTATGGGCTTCCTTGGCAACCATAGAAGTGCACTTGCGAGGAACCCACGACGCTATAAATCATCATAATTATTGTGAAGTAGGGAAGCAGACAATATGCCATTTTTAGTCATTCTGCGGAGAACCTTGGCACCCGCTAAACAGATGTAAGTGATTATGCGCACTTTGTTGATACTGTGGCTGATGACGATGAAGAATTATGGCAGAGCCCTTTGTAATGGGTTGGAAGCATTCGACAACCCACTCGTTGCGCAAGCCACATGTGTGACGCCTGGTTACAATATTTCCATTGTGTGACGCCTATTTATTATTTTATTCTTCTACCATGCTGCATTACATATGTTAATGTGGTTCCTACCCTACATGAAGCCTGTATAGGCCATTTTTGCAAAGCAGTTTCAAGCACTGGCATGGCTCTGAGGTAGAATACTGGGCTCCAACGCAGAGGGCCCAGGTTCGAACGCCGTTCCCTCCTTGAAATTTTTTTCTGTCGCAGAGTTCTGTCGATTTAAACATCGACCGAACTCTGCGGACGACTAGGTACTTAGTACATTGATTTGGGCGAGTTGGTACATATATACTCGCACCAATGCAGCACGACTCAGACGAATAAGAAGGCATAGACGTGAGGTAATTTTAAAACGACTGAGCGCTGGGCGAGCGCGGGAGATAAGCTCGTCTATGTCTTTCTGTGGCTCCTGTCTTCGTCTAAGTCGCGCTGTATTTGTCCGAGTAGCTGCTTAGATCCTAAGTGTACTTATTCGAATATTTATTTATTTATTTATTTATTTATTATTTATTATTTATTTATTTATTATCAATAATGAATTAATTAATTACAGCAGAGCTGTAATGGTGGAGGTTTGCCGTGTGTCGTAAATGGAAAATTATCGTCATTATGAACCGGAACGCGCTCAATGACCGCCCAAGCTTTCAGTACAGATGGTTAACAAGAGAAGTCGAAACGTACCCACCAGCTCTGGTGCAACCCAGCTTTATCCGACTTAGTGAAAGTTGTGCTAATTTTGTTTATTAAGGCGGAGGCCTTACATGCCTCATCAAACGCGAAAACTGACCGACGTCCCGCGTCGGCGTCAGCGCGAGTGATGCAAAAAAAATCATCACATGGTGACACCACCATATGACATCATCATGGCGTCACAGATCGCCAAATGCTGTGACGTCAAAATGACATCACGTCACATGATGTCGTCATCACATGACATCGTAGCTTGGTCAAATGTGGTCCGATCCCGGAGGCAGTGCAAAAAACATGGCTGATCCCTCCGTCATAGGAATCGGTATAACACGAAAGTGAAAGGTGTCTTCACAGAAGTAGTACTTATTGTGTAGTGATATATGAGAGCTTGTACAATGCCTATTTGTGTTTGGCAGCTATAGCACCGTTTGACGTGGATGCACCCATGTTGACAGCATGTCTCTATCGCGACGACTAACGCCCATGATCATGATTAAACCGTTGTGGTAGCTGACGGTGTGAACATATACTTGGACACATGGAATCGTGAATCCCGTGTAAGGATGATATCACCAAGCTCATAATCAACACTGGTACCCGGTATGCACTTCTTTAAAGCGTCGTCATTTAAGGAGAGAACGGCACGGTGTGCGCTTTCTAGTAATGGGTAGCCGACGCCTGTGCTCATGCATACATAACACACACTGCGCTTCAGCAACACGGGAGGTAGAGGTTCGTAGCCTGAGCCGCAAACGCGTGCGTCCCGCTGGCCTCTGTCTCTCAGGCGCTGCTCTCGCTCCACCAAGGCACGACATTCGCCCGTCGAAATTGCGTCCTTTCTGCAACGCATATTGCGGCAGTTTTGTTAGTCGGTGCTCTCGCAATTGAAGCAGTCGGCGGCGGAGAAATCTCGTTGGTGCACGTGGAAGCTGCACTACTCCGATGAGCCGACGCACGCTAACACGAAGACAAAGGCAAAGAACGTAACTGCGTAAAGGGTGCCTCGGCGACGCCAGCGCGGCCAGTCTTACCTCTCTGGTACCGAGACGCTTTAACCATGATCTCCGATATCGCGTGCAATCTCAGAGTAAGCGCTAGTAAGTGTCGATCGTGAAGCATTACTTCTTTTCACATCTCACAGACGGCGGCACCGCCCCGCTCCGCCCGCCGCGAAAGAGAACGTGTGAAAGATATAAGGCGCGTTCGCGCCGTGTCTAGCACCTCCCGAGTTAGCTTAGTCGGTAGGGCGTCGGGCGCTTGCCTGTCGCGGCCGCAACGTCGTGGGTTCGATTCCCAGCGGGGTACCTTTTTCTTGGTGTTTTTTCTTTCTCACCCGTTGGCGTCCGTTTTATCAACGTCATATCCGTGACGGATGTACTTGGTGGACCCCAGCATAAAACGCTTTCGTGTTAAAAAAAAAAAAAAAGCAGGCTGAGATGAATCCGATCTAGGAGGCAGTGCAAAACCACGTTAAGCGCAGGAAGCTTTCGGAGGGTGGCGGCGCAGCGGAGATGTAGGGCAGGTAGCCTTGCCTGGGCAGTAAAGGCTCATTCACAGCTGCGATTAGCACCGGTCGCGCGACCGTTTGCAATTGGCGGTCAAAAAGAGACTAAAAGCGACCGATGTTCGCAGCTACGTGCGACCTACATACGTCGCCACATAGAAATCACGCCTGCTCGTATATAGCTCGCATTGCCATTGCCCCGTAAAATAAGCTAACATCCTGTTCCTGCGCACGTGATTGGCTCATAGCTTCGCGACTGCAGTCATGCGACTGAAAAATCGAGCAGCGAGCGACTGAGCCAAAGCAGTCGCTTTGCGACTAACTTAGTCGCGGGACCGTTGCTAGTGGCCGGTGTGAACGAGCCTTAAGTGTGAACTTTGATCAATCGGGCGCGGTCGCGCGCGCGCTATCTCGACGGAGATTAGCAGACGGATCATACCTTTGTACAGTGGTCAACTCTCATATCTATAACGACGGAGCGTCGTGCTCCGAACTGCACGAGTGACATCTACAGTTGAAAACTGGGCACCTCTGAGCATGCGCAGCCCCACTGATGCGCCTACCTTGCATTTTCGATCGTTGGTTATCACCGCGAATGCAACAATTGCTTTGGCCGTTGGATGCGCTGTCAACAGTTTATCACAAAAAAAAAGAAAGAAAAGGAAACGAAGCGAAGCGAACCGTTGTCAGCGCGCGATGAAAGCTATGCTGCGTGTTGATTTGCCGTTCGCGGTCACATTGTCCCGGCAGCAGATTTGCGTCCACTTATAAGTTTACCCATTGTCCCGCGCATTGTCGGTATGATATGATGCTGCGAACCGAGAATAAGTGCGCAGTATAAAACACGCCGATCCGGTGATTGCACACTCTCTTTTTTTTAGGCGTTATACGGTTGACAGCGCTTCTGACAGCGAAATCAGGTGTCGCGGCCGCGGCGATAACAAGGACGGAAATTACATGGCGAGCGCATCAGTAACACTGCGCATGCTCTGATGTGGCCCGTTTCAAGCTATAGATGTCGCTCATGCAGTTCCGAGCACGACGCTCCGGCGTTATAGACATGAGAGTTGACCACTGTACCTGCTGTGATACCACCGATTACATTGCGATGAAGCGATAGACAGCGTGAACGTCGCTCGCTTCACTCGCTGCAGCGGCTATGTTCCCTTATAACAGCGTTTCTTTGAGTTTCGCCAGATCGCAGCCTAAAGGAGTAAGCTGCCAGTCTTGCTTCGTACAACATATCGATTTGTTACCTATCACCTTCACTGCTTCGCTTTTGCGTCGAAACTGTGCCTATATGTGAGAATGCATATTTTAAAGACCTCATGAAGTAATCACGATCACTTGAAAGTAGTAACAAAACAGATGGTTGGGCAAGTTGTTCTGCACTCATCATCTTGTAATTTGACCACGCGAAGACGGCGAAAACCACAGAGGAGCACTGCATTTGTCTTTGTATGTCGTTTGTATGTGTTTTGTATGTCGTTTCCTTTAAATTAACAGGTAATTAAGCGATGAACTGCGATGCAAATCTTTGGCGTATGTAAATTTGGCGTAGGCGAAAAAAAAAAAAAACGACTGTGAAAAGGAACAAAGGTGGTTATTACGTCGCCTGTTACGGTCCCGAATCCTGCTTAGAAAGTGTCACCTAACCCTAACGACAAGCTGCCATTGTTTCTTATAATTACTTCTCCCTAATTACCCGGGCAATTAGTGCGCAAAGAAACTCAGTATCGCTGGCAGAAAAAGGACGTACAAGCAAACACCGCCCGCTTCCAACAACCGCATATTGTGAGAGTTTAGTACGCATTTTCCCGTTAAAACGTGGCTGTAATGACACCGTGCATGAATTCACATCACTAAAAAATTATCACTGCCTAACGAACGACGTAGATTGAAATGACCACTTATATGTTTTAAGAGGCGACGTAGCAGGCGAACAGGTAACATTTTCCGCTTACGTGAAATATATATCGAGGCTTCGAAGAACATCCGTACTGATTTCCATAATGACTATAAAATCTAAACGCGCATTCCTTCCACGGGGATGTTTCAGTTCATAGCGACCTCATGCGGTGCCTTTCGAAAAAGCTGCTTCCAGACCAGTTCTATCTCTGTAGCCTACCCAAACAAAACGCTATTAATTGCAATAGACGAGAAAATAACGCGAGTATTATTTAGCAAAGTCACAAAACTTTATTCCGTGTGAAGCCGCGGGCCGCGTGTTTCAGACCCCTCCTATACACCGTAAGGAGTTCTCACTTTCGGAGAGACAGACCGTTTACGGAACGAAATCCCTATAATATAATCAAGGATTAAAAAGGAGGTTCGACTTGAGCGCCTACAAAATAACGTCAGGATACACACATGCCGCGCTCTGCGCGCGACCATCATCACGAGGACGATCGCAACGCGAAGGTCGCGTACACGGCAAACAAATCTATCGCGTGTAAACAGTCCCCGTAACACTGTGATGTGCGTAAACACGTTTTGCGAGTCCACATTCCCCCGATTCATTTTCTGTTTCTTCATTCTCGCAATGGTGTCGACGTGTATGCGCCAAGTGTACGTGATGATTATCATTGGAACAACGCTGATGCTATGATGGGAATTGTTGCGCATACAGTCATTATACAGTTGATACACATCATATATAGTAGATAGTTTGCGCTGTTTCTACCCACGTCGTTCTTTCCTATGTTCGTCCAACTGTATGCGCAACGATTGCTGTCATAGACATGCACCAGATCGTAAAGCAAGAAGTTTCTTTAAAAGACGCCGATGATGACCATCATCATCAAAGTCTAATTTACGGTCACTACGGGACGATAAGTGTCTCTCCGGGTAATCTAGCTATACCCTCCTGCCTTGTGCATTGGGCAAACGAAAGTTGAGCTATAGTTGGCAAGTATTCGTCACGAAAGAGTGTGGGCGTGCAAATACGGACATAGAGGAAGAGAAACACACGAACGCCAACTAACAATTGGAAGTGCGCACAGTGGCGGAAATGAACGAAGACACAAAGCTCATGTGCGCATGCTTCGCTATGGAACTCATTAGACACACTTAGGTGAGCGTCCGCAACAACGTACGGACGCTGCCTGCCATAGGAAATGGCTGGCAGGCTGCGTCCGTAAGTTGTTGCGGACGCCCAACTAAATCTGTCTATTGCCTCGTGCAAGTGGGCACACCCATCTTCCTGATTTCATCATGCCACCATAATGGCGTCACGGACATTTCACCTAACTGCTCGGCATGCGAATAACTCGCAACCTTTCTTCATTAGACGTGGCGGTGCCCCCACTTACGCCTCTCCACAAGAAAGCATCATGTCAACGAGACGGACTTCTTGAATTTCGTCGCAAGCCCAGATCTAGCGCACCAACTCCGGGCGGTCCCGGGAGCGTGCGAAGCGATCGGGATCGGATGCCCTAAGCAGGTTCTTAGGGACCCTCTTCCTAGGACGATAATAAAGTTCATCTGTCTGTCTGTATCGACTGACGTGCGTACTTCCCAGAGCATCCACTGTGAAGTCGAGAGAATGTCGGAAGCCGGTCGGGTAGCGAAGAATTCATCATAGTCCATACCACTGTTAATTCACATATTGGAACACAACTTATTTAAGTCATCAAGCACCTAACGAGCGTTTCAGATAGTTCTTTTTAACATACAGACACACATATGTGTCGCTGGTTTTAGGTCGGAAACGTGAACGTCCTCTTACGTTTCGTCAGGGATTCTGACATCGCTGCTCAACTACACGAAACGTTTTAGGTAGTAACAAAGAACCTTTAAAGGGACACTAAAGAGAAACAATGAATTGGTTTAGAATGATAAAGTGTGCTCGGAGATCTCTTGTGTAGTTTATTTCACCACCATAGGTTTATTATTAGAGGAGAAAACCAAGTTCAAAGTTTCACTTTTAAATTTCGCGCCGAACTTTGTAATTCTTGACGTAAAAGATTTCAAAGAGCATTTAACGTATTTTGGCGCCACTGGCTCGACGAAATTTCCACAAACTCGTTAAGTCAAGTCTCTGGCCCCCTCAGAGGACAATGAACTTTGATTTAACCGATTAGGAACTACGTAGGCCCAAGCAGGCGCCATCAAAAATATGTGACGTCACGGCAAATGGTGCGGGAATTCCAAGGTGGCGTCGCCACCTGTATTTTCTTTTTGCGCGTTTTCTCGCTTATTAAGCGTCTTCGTCCCAGCAAGCGTGGTGTTTTTGGTATCGTGGAAGACTACTTTACTAATGCGAGAAAAATCGTTTTGCTCTTTAGTGTCCCTTTAACTCATAATATTCGTAGTGTTTACATTAGCCGAGAAAAAGTACTTATGGTTCGAGCGCAACTGTCTTACACAGACGAAGGGCAGAAGCGCCGTGGATTTGTGGTCGGAGCTTACTTTTCTTTATCTTAGGTTGTAAACGATTATAAATGAAAGGGTCCGGACACCGACCATCTGGTCGGTGTCCAGACTCTTCTGGCAGACACACGTGGTGTAGTTCTAAAAAGGCCATCAATTATTATTACGTGGCTTGCCCAGTTCCATTTTTTTCTTTCCGAACGTCGGCCAGCACAGTTGACTAAACCCGTTCGATCTTAATCTACACAGCTGCCTTCCTGCCTATTAACGCTAAGCCTAACATTTTTTACCATATAGCTCCTGATGTGCTGCTCATTTGCTTCTTAAAGGGACCAACAACTGATTTTTCTCGACCCAGTTTTTTACGGCGCGACAGGAAGCTTACCCTTCGTAGCGTTAGTAGCTGCAGTGGTTTATCCTAAAAGCACGTAGTTATTTTATAAGGAGTACTTTTCTATCTGAAAGGCTCCAAACACGCATGGAGGCTTGCTCCAGCAACGCTGAGAATTGATAGCGATGCCGCTAGCCCTTGTGAAAGCTGTCGTTGTTCTGCTTTCGCAGGAGTTATTGTAGCTATGCTTAACCACCTCTATTTTTAGCTTTCCAACCATTTTTGAAAATAGCGAGCTGTTACAATGAGATGATGTGGCTTTATACACCTTCTCGGTAATTGTACAGCGTTGTGTGCGCCTGCGCCCAAGGTTGCCTGCGCCTGTGTCATGGATGGCTTGTCCCGGCATGGGATCATTACGCCAAGCGAAGGCAGCGCCACTTTGTTGCATACAACTAACGCAGGCCTATATGTACATTTTTATGAAGTAATATCTTTTAATATAAAGATATGAACAATATTTCAGTACTAACAGAAAAGTCATCGAACGCATACACCAATCAATGGTCACGTGACCGGCTTCATCGGACCGTTTATGATTTTGCCTCCAGAGGCGCCAAAGGTCATTTTTCGCGACTTTCAATGACGAAATAAAAATATAAATCCTCCTCTCACGAGATTAACAGGGTTGGTTTGAGTCAATGCGATAGACAATCTTTCCATAAGTGCAGTCATCTCATTTCGCGTTCTGGGCAGTTGTCGGTCTCTTTAAGCTTTAGTAGAATAGACAGCTGGGCTAGTTGGCTATCCATGAACACTACAAAAGTATAGCGCAAAATTCTGTGCTTGGCGTTCTTGCGCCCTACTAATTTAGTCTTCTCATGCCTATCTCTTAACATGTGAGTTTCATCGCCCTCAGTCAGTGCGAAAATATAGCGATGACTGATCACTTGATTTTCGTATTTTATTAGCTTATCGGAAAATATTGCCGATCAACTCGACCCGAGCAAGAGGAGCAGTGCACATTAGTAAGGACAAAGATAGCTTGGTACGTACAACGGTACAGTGACACTACGATAGTCAAGTATTAGACACTATAGGCTAATGCAACACTTAACTATACAGAATAGGACGGGAACAAACAGCACTGGACACGGGACGGTGAAAGAACGACAGAGACAGGGCGCTGATGCAGCACATAGCTCCTGCAGTTCATAACTATATAACAAAAACAACAATATTTTTTTTTTTGCATTCTTACAACGCATTCTTGCACAATTAATCAAACACGACATCAGCAGGACAAAAAATCGATGCTAAAAGAAAACATGTTCTTGAAGAGACTGAACGAAATTTGGCGACATTATCACTGAATCTGGAAGTCTGTTCCAGTGCACTATAGTTCTAGCAAAAAAAAAAAAACCAGAAAAAAGAGGTTTTAAATGCTTTGGATTTTTAGAAAATGTGGTTGCAAAAGAAATTAAAATAATAAGCTCTAGTATGTCTTGTATGTCTTGCTGTGAAAGGACGATGGAATCTTAGTTCAGTTATGGTAATCTTAACAGCCGTTATATCATGAAGTGTTATGCGAAGCAATTTCCTATATAATAGTAATAATAATAATAATAATAATAATAATAATAATAATAATAATAATAATAATAATAATAATAATAATAATAATAATAATAATAATAACATCACCTATACTCGGGTAGATAGAAGGCGTCAGACTAAAAATATGCTTCACCAAGGTATCGCCTTCTACAGCAGGCAACGGCAGGGAACCTCTCCTATCTCACACTCATATTAGTAAATAACTTGATTTGAACAGAAATAATTATGACGACACGTCTGAAGCCATGGACTTACACTTAGATGTTCTTCCTCACAGAGAGCAAACGTTAATGAACTTCTGCAGACCGGTAAAAGCAGGGCTGTTTCATACGGCAGTCGTAAGTGACGACAGGGCTAGGCATTGTCCACTTATCGCAACGCGTCACACGTAAACACGGAGCAGGTAAGGGTGACTCACACGCACACTGAACACACGACAGTGGCAACGACAACAGATTCCATGCTGTCACTTTCTGATTCATCTTAGAGCAAGCACGAAAGAGATAACACGTAAGGTGAAGAGGGGCGTTGACAGCGCGTCGGTAGCTTTTTCTGGAAAGAGGAATTACATAGAGGGGTGTCATGTGCCAAAACAGGTGATCAAAAAGCACGCCGCGTTGACCCCGGATTACGTTTGACCACCAGAGTTTCCTTGCCGTATACTTAATTCGAAGGTTGTGGGTTCGGATCCCACCGATGTGAAGGGTGATTTTAGGTCCACATTGATCCATTTAAATCTGCGTCATTATGACTGGACTACAGCGAAAGACGACGATTAATGTCCCCTATGTTTGTCTTGGCCTAATCGTCCGTTGCATTAATTTTATTGAGTTTAACCAAGAAACCAGTCCCTCAGAAAAAAATCCCGCCGCGGCCGCGATCGAATCCCGGCCTCGGCGGCCGCACTTCGATGGAGGCAAGATGCTATAGAGGTCCGTGTGCTTCGATTTAGGCGCACGTGAAAGAACCCCAGGTGGTTGAAATTTCGGTAGCGGTCCACTAAGGCGTCTCTGATAACCATATCGTGGTTTCGGCAGGTGAAATCCGACAAGTTATTACTACGAATGAAAGCTGACAGATAAGAGCAAACCGCATTTCTGACGAGGCGCGACGATGGCGACGGATTCACAGCGATTACGCGAAACGTAAAGCCGCCAACTGCGCGGAGATACGTTTTATTGCGGTAGGCGTACGTCAGTCACTCCGATGGAGAAAGAATAACACAGACGAACAAAAAGGAGGTCAACGGACGGCGCGATAAATGTATCCCTCATGCTTTTTCAGACGGCGCGGACAACTGTGCGCCGAGGCAATCACAGATAACACGCAATCGGTGAAACAGAACAGTCGGCTGCAGCATGATAACATAGAAAGAAGAAGACGATCCCCTTGCGGGCTTCTCTAGGATTCTCATAATAATAATAATAATAATAATAATAATAATAATAATAATAATAATAATAATAATAATAATAATAATAATAATAATAATAATAATAATAGTTCGGCTTTAATGTCCGAAAACCACGATATTACTATGAGGGGCGCCGCAGTGGAGGACTCCGGAAATTGCGACCCCCTGGGGTTAACATGCACCTAAATCTAAGCACGCGGGTCTATATCATTTCGCTCCCACCGAAATGTGGCCGCCGCGGCCGGGAATCGGTCCCGTGACCTGCGGGTCAGCTGTCAAGCACTCATCATCAACGTCATCATCATCTGTCTGTCCTGTCCATTGCAGGATGAAGGCCTCTACCGATAATATGGTCCAAACCACCCTGTCTTGAGTGAGTCGATTCCATATTCTATGCACGTAAATTTCTGAATTTCGTCGCTCCCCTATAACATTTTGTTCGCGTAATTGTTAACCGGTGTCCTTGGATACAATGTTTTTGTATTTTTCGTTTTAGCAGAGGATTCCTTGTGAAAACCTCATTGATGCAGTTACACTGCGGCATTTAAGGGACAATTCCAAGTGACATGATCGGCTATGACAACGTTTTCGTGAACTGCTATGCTTTGTGTGGACAGTTCAATCTGCGTGAATACTTGTGCTTCGTCAACTTTTTGTGTTGAGTAGACAGAATATTCTGAGGAACTTGGACTGAGTGCGTGAGTGCTGTACGATGTGACTTTGTATAGCCTTGTGTTTATTTTTCTATTTCGCGACGACAATTATTGTGCAAGAGAAGAGCAGCCCGCGCCACGGATTGGCACCAACCTCTCCAGGGGCGTAGCCAAGGGGGGGGGGGGGGGGGGTTCAACCCCCCCCCCCCGAAATTTGTCAATTTTGCTTGCGCATATATACACGCACACATACAAACGCACGCACGAACATACACAAAGTATGGTTGAACCCCCCCCCCCCCGAAAAAAATTTCTGGCTACGCCCCTGAACCTCTCATTATATTCATTTAAATCATAAAAGAAACCTCTTTGCTGCCCACGGCCGCGCTTCCCATCTCTTGGTGTCCATTACGACGTTCAAATTGAACATGTGTTACCTGTCCTTGTCAAGATCTTTAATCTGTTCTTTTCAGACTGGAAACAGCCATGTTGCGGTCGCGACGGTGCGATATTGCCGTGCTTGAGCGGCGTTGCTCAAACACGCAGCCAATGCGCCGAAAACATGGTAAGGGTTCTTCGGCTTAAGCGAAAAAAAAAAAGCGAGGAATGAAAGACTAAAGCAGGATAGACGAAACTAAAGCAAAAAAGAAGAAAAAAGAAGAACAACGAAAAATATCGATGATTGGAAAACATCTCGTCTTGCCTTGACGCATGTTTATGTTTAAGAAAAGACGGAAACCGAAACGTTACGCTCAACACTTTTAGCTCCAACTATCATATATGTATAAACTACTTTACGGAAGGGTTTCGGTGCTGCCATATTGGGCTTTTAACCTTGCCTTTTTTTTATCTTTAACAGCTAAACGAACATTGCTACGGTAGACACATGCGCGTGAGAACAGTTGGGTTGGTGCATTCGACGTTTCATGACATTTATTAATTCACGTCGCGATGATAAAACAATTAGAAGAGATTCGTTTAACCAGCCCAAGGTGGCGGGCCTACGTGTCTTATGTAAAATCGTATGTAGCGGCAAACACTATCTGTCTCTTGTTTTTTTTTCTTCAGTTCTTTTTTTTTTTTTGCTAGACAAAGAACTGAATGCGTCACAGTTGATGCGCGAATCATTAAACGCGCATAAACTTGGGGTATCGAATGACGCTTGCTGAATACGACATTTCGCGCGCCTCTCGGCGATAGATCGAGAGGATTCGACAGACACATACTCCGCTCGAGATCAGGCTGCGTGGTCGCTGCAGGTGCACATTCCACTGCTCTGACGATGTGAATTTGCGTACAGCAAAAGCTGGGCAAACGGGTGTTTTTTTTCCCTGCTTTTCTTGTTTTTTTGTGTTTTATTATTCTTTTACAGCGATGTTGCATATGGCTAAGTGCTGGCGGATCGCGTCCGCGGACAAAAGGCGCCTTGAACAACTTATGGCGAATCGATTAATTCGACTAATTCATCGTTTCCAGGTCGAAAAAAAAAAAAATGGAGATGGTGTAAAAGTGTATGACTTATTCGACATGGCGGAATGGCGTGAACAGTTTTGCCTCAAAGATCTAGACGATGCAATAAATAGCAGACGTTGTTATCCGGATTGTGAAAACAGCGCGCCAAGACGGGACAACGAAAATGTGAGCGTTATCCAGATGATAGAGTCGCTTAGGTTGCAGGAGTTGTTGCCTGAAGCTTCGACTCCAGACGGTTCAGCACTGTATCGTATCACGTAAGTTACAAAGTGTGACTTACTCCGAACGTTACAGTAAGTGACAGACGCTGTTGCCGTCTAGTGCTCATACATCATATGTTACAGCACTGTAGTATCGTCGGGACTACACACACGGTCCAGCAAGTTACAGACAACGTTATCGTATGGAGTTTGTTACACTAGACGATACACTCAGTGATGCACGATACAGAAAATCGCAGGAGTATTTGTCCCCTGAAGTTCAGACTCCAGAAGGTACATAAATTCTCTGTATCGTTTAGGGCAAGTTACAGAATTTGCTGCAGTCTAGCGTTTATACTTCAAATGTTACAGCACTGCCTTGTCATCCGGGATATATATACTGCAATCCAGGAAGTTAGAGACGCCATTGTCGTCTGGAGTTTGTTACCCTATACGCTACATTCAGTCGTGGACGATATAGGAAGCTCTAGGAGTTGTTGCCGGAAGCTCAGATTGCTTGAAGTAAAGCACTTCCTCGTACCTTCTAGAGTAAGTTACAGGCTGTAACTCACTCCGAACAATACAGCAAGTTACATACGTTGATGTCATACAGTGCTTATTATTGCAGATGGTAGGAGACTGTCGTGTCGTCTATGGATACAGCAAGTTACAGACTCTGTTGTTGTTTGGAGCATATGCTCCGGACGTTGTGACAGTATCGCCTGGGGTATACGAATTCGACGGCAAACATACCTCCCAGTGCGAAAACACGCACGTACGCGTTGCCGGCAGGCCACGGAGGACGAGAGAATGCGCGAACAAACACGTCGTTCGTTCAACAGATGCGATACGACGGATGCAACGGATGCGAACGACGATGCAACAGATTACTAAGCCTAAAAAAACACACACACACACAACGCTCAAACACAAAGCGCATCTACAACTCACCCCATTGTGGTATTCCTGCAAATGCAGACGCGCGCTAGGTTGAAGTCGGCACACAGGAGACCACGTAGAAGACACCGTCGGTCGCGAAGAGCACTAGAAGACGACGCAGCGGAGGAAAAACCAGCGCGACACTAGAAGCACACGACGCCGAAGAAGAAAAAACACCTCCGAGGTGACGTTCTCTAATGATATTTTCGGGCCGGCATTTGACGCTGTGGCGGGCGGAAAATGTGAGGCCTATGCACGTATGACGATCTTCGGACGACGGATATCCATTCAGAGGGCGATATTTGTTGCCGTTTTTTTTCTTCCTGAGCGTACACCACACCTGACGCGCACTGCACTACAGAAGTCCTTGCTGTCGGGCCGCCGCAGAAGGTGTGCTAGCTGCAGTAAGAGGTGATTCCGCTTCGCCCTCTCTTTTTATTATTTTCTATTTTTATTTCCCCTCTATATATCTCTCTATCCCTTCCCCTCCCGCCGCCATTATACAACACCCACTGTCATCCTCCACCTAAGCGCACGAACGACCTCCTCTCTTCCCTCCTCTCTCGTCTCATCTCTCTATCGCGAGAGGAAAGAGTATTGAGAAAGGGGAAAGCCGCAGGTCCGTATCCCACATTCGCGCGCTCGGAGTGTGTGTGCTCTAGCGTACGTATGTATACGGTCGTGCATTTCACTCCCGGAGCTCTCCTGACAGCTGCCTGGGCCGCGGCTAGGGCCCCATGAATCGCGGCAAAAAAACCCTACTCTGCGCTCTGCGCGCAATACAGATGTCTGCTATCTTTTTTCTAATGTTTTATTCTGAATCCTTGATGCGGGCACCTAAGAGCGCTAGACTTGGGGAAATGATTGCGCGGAGGGCTCTCGGAGGAACGACGTGGTGGTCACGAGGTAAACAGCCGTTGTCGTGGTCGTTGCGGTTGTTTAGGACTCGAAGTTCAAGGCGACGCGAAATGTGTATATCAAGAGTCCTCGTTTTTGTTGTCGTTGCTGCCGCTGTTGCTTTCCAGACGTATTGAAAAGTCACAAAGACAAATTATGAATGTCAAGAGGTCTTTGTCGCTGTCATCGTCAAGATGTGTGGAAAGGGCAACCCGAAAGAAGATTTGTTAAATTATTGTGACAGCTGTTTCTCGGAGGTGAGACTCCGATAAATACTACATCGAGAATGTGAACGTCAAGTATCCTCGGAATGCACTTAAGAGAGACCGATTGCTTGCAAAATGTCGAATAACATTTGTATTTCGCGCATGTGGGCTTGAGAATGTATGTCAGCGTGTGTTGTTTCTCTCTCTCAGTCGTTGCTTCTGTAACGACTCTCTTTTCTGAGCCCAATTAAGACACGGAGGAGGAGAACAGTCCACGTGATGTTAAGCTACAGTTAATAGAGAGCTCTGACATTTGAACACCAGTCTTGTTATTGCCCAGACAACATACCACGGGGCTACAGTCTGGAGCAAAGCCGGAGACGACACAGCAAATGCAGACGACAATGTGCCTTTTTCATGAGGGTAGTCTGCGCATGCGCGTCAGCGGTGACGACACGCGCGCCATGTTTTTTTGAGGGTCACAGCGTGGCGACAGGAGCGAACTGAGTGCCACCTAGAGTGGAAGATTTGCAAAATTTTCCGAAAAATACCAGGCCTCCGAGAATGTCTACCGGCACGCGGCGGTCAACTTCGGAGGCTATGGACCCCAGTTTCGATTTCAGTGATCTCCACTAGAGGCGCTGTTCAGACCTGAAAAAGGCCCATTGCTCTAAACGTTATCTCATCCCGAATCAATATTCGGCGTCAACTTCGTTGCCCTGTGTATAGAGCTTTGCATTAGCGTACCGTCTTATGAGGAACGCTACGTCACGTTCATGCGCTAATGCCATTCGTGACGTAAAAGTGCCTGAAGGGCAGCGAAACACGAAAACAAGGGTGGCATTGATCGATATACGCGGTTATTCTTGGAACACGATATAAACACCGAGGGGTGCAACTTCATTTACATTTGTAGGAGAAAACGAACAGCCACCGAACTTGAAGAATGCAGAGCTGAAAATGAACACATCCCCTGCGCCGCCATTTTATTCGTTTTTCTCAAAGGAATTGCGCGCTGCGGGGGATAAAATGAAATGCGAACTGCGCGGCGCCTTAGTGCTCCGCTGTTCGCCTTTGTTTTTCGTGGCGCTCTTATCTGTGTGCTGATAAAAGGACGATAAGGTCGTCCTTCATTGCATCAAGGACTACGCTATCCCTTTCAGGCGCGAATTATCACGCACTGTCTACGAATGTGTCATATTCATACAGCATAATTCCGAGGGACTCAATATAATATTCGAAGAGCCGAAATGAAGTAATGTGTTGTTTTACTTGAGTTTCAGTGATCAGTTGTAATTAGCATGTACTTAAATATTTCATTATTCTGCAGTAATTTACGTTCTAATTTGACATAAAAACAATGAAATGATAGGCACCAAATGTGTGCACAATTAGTTTTTGGTTGTATTCATTTGGACAAAAAGAAAAGTAACGCCTTCGACGTCAGTCCTGGAACACGGCACGTCGAACGACCTGTCGAACATCGTAGTGCCTTCACCAAGGTGGTCGCTTACAGTCATATGAAGCACATAGATGTTAAGTCAAGACATGCTGACTATGCGGAAGGTTCAATTCATCCAATGAGCAATGCATCTTGCTCTCTTTTGACCACAAGTTGATATAATTAGCGTAAACAAGTTGCGTACACAAAAGTAGCAACCGCCGATGAAGGGGATATAGTCGGTTACATGCGAAGATGATTAACCACAGCGCAATACCGAGACAAGGACGACAAGAACTACGAAAAAGCGCCTTGTTCGTCCTTCTTATCGTCCTTGTCTCGGTAATTGTGTTGTGGTTCATCACGCATCACCGATTCGCTCAAGTTCTCACGTTGGAAGCCAAGAATAAATGTAAGGCCCGGCCACAGCCATCGCTGTCGCACACAAAGAACATCTGTGCAGACGCCCCACCCAATCGCATTTCCTCATCTACGTGACGTCAATCACCTCTCGCGTATTTCAGCTAGGTGAGTTCTACATACGGACACATGTTTGTGTCGCTGGTTTTCGGTCGGGAACTTGAACTTGTTGGCAAATTTCGGCAAGGTTTCCGGCATCACCACTCAGCCAAAGGTAGTATTTTAAGAAGGGACGACGGCCTGTTAGTTGTTATTATGTATAGTATTCACATCCGCAGCGAAAAAGTGTTCACGAGCAGAAAGGAAACCACTTATCTCGACACTCTTGCCCAGATGAATGGCAGGTGTCGCGCAGTTCTAGGGGCGGGGCTTGTGTTACAGCGAAAGCTCTTATGAGATAACAACAGGCGATTTTGGTGCCGTGCTTTTCCGCCGCCGCCGCCGGTGTCTGTAACAGTTACGGCGCGAAATAAGAAAAAAAAATTAAATGAGAAAAAAATTTCTAGGATCGGATGACACATGAAACCGGGCCCTCTGGATGGCAGTCGAGTAACCTACCACAGAGCCACGCCGGGCCTTGAAGTTCCTTCTCAAAAAGACCATATACAGGGGTCATGCGGGGCAAGAAATCGCGTAACAACCAGGCGTCAAAATGCGGATTTGCGCAACGAGTGGTTCGTTGAATGCTTCCAGCCCACTACAAAGGGCTCAGCCATAAATGTTTATCGTCATCAGCCACATGCAGCATCAATAAAGTGCATCAACAGATGTGTAGCGAGTCCCACGCTTTTCCGCAGAATAACAAACAATGACATGGTGGGTGCTTCTCTACTTCATAAAAATTAAGATGATTTATGGCGTAGTGGAAACCGTGCAAGTGTACAGTACTTGTATTAGTCGCTACAACAGTGTTTACAACGGGCCCTAGAAAGGCCGCTCTTCCAGCTTTCGCTGGGACTGTGCTGCGTGTTCCAGTTAGGCCTGGCGACTTTTCATTATTAGGTTGTAACCGACTATAGTGTAGTGATGCACACCTATCGACGGTACTATCGATACTACCGATAGCTGAGTCGCTATCGATCTATCCATGATAAAAAAACACTACGTATATTGATAGTATAAACTTGTTTTCCAGAGTGCGTGGTATAGAGCATGAGTAACACGCTGAAGGGCACGAAAGTTGACGTGCTTGCGTTCCTTCACAAGAATGCTTGGTTGACACATGATAAGTAAGGTGAACTGCTCCGCTATAGCGGTAAGGAGGCCGCTACATGCGGCGGAACGGCGCAGCTTCAAATTTACACTGTATTTTCTTATTTCAATATAAAAATATCAAGAACTAAGTTTGTTCATTGTAAGGTGTAAATGGTCATTTTGAATTGGAATTTATTGACGGATATATTCCGGCATTTTCACGGATGTAATAATTTATTTTTTTAGTAAAAAAATATTTTTAATTTAAGGCTATGGCAAATGTTTTGGCAATATAGCCGGCCAACAACCGCATAATTATTCAAAGCACTATCGATATTATTACTGGTAGTAATACTACGGATGGTACTATCGATAGTTTATCGATAGTAGTACCATCGATAGTTTCTTTACATTATCGATAGTTTCAAACAAACTATCGATGTTATCGATAGTCAATTTACCGATAGTTTTGCATCACTACTATAGCGCTTTTTTTTAAATACCAGCCAGGTTACAAACGCTCAGAAAAGAAATGCCCAACATCGGAGCCTGTAGGTGCCGCAAGGTTCGCATTTATTTTTATAGTGATAGTACGTAATGTCGTAAGCCCATGCTTTAAGGCTGATAGTGCTGCAAAAACACAGGTATCGACGAAAGGGAACGCTTGACTTTGTCTTTCAGGAATATTTGTTTCGTGCTTTTCTTTTAGCTAATATGAAATGAAGCGCCACAGATCAGGTGAGCCTGCTACATGCAACGCGGGAGTAATCGCTCCTCGTGTCCTTCCTCATCGGGCAATCCTCCTTGTTTATGAGAACCATGCATACCGGGCCACCCGTGTCTACGTGTTTTGCCAGGAAGCACGTAAAAACATAAATGACAACAATCAAGCAGCAACGAAACAAGCTGGAGGCAAGGAAAATATAATGCGACGCGACGACCAAAATGCCGGACCATAGAAGGGGGATGGCTAGGAAAGTAATGGTAATAATGGGCGGATGTGACTGTCCCGTGGCCATACACTGCGGAGTAAGAGGCAGGCAAAATCCCACTCGTTTGGCATCGAAGAACCAATGGCATGAAAAAAATGTTCTGCATGACGTCTTTCCGGCTCCTGGATGGCGTCTGCAATGTCATTTCTGGTTGCGAAATTCGCGCAGTGTCACTGCCTCTTCAAACTGCATAATTCTAGCACTCGGGAAAACCTCAGAGACATGTCTATACGGTGCAAAGTGGCAAGTTGCTTACTTTCGTCAAATCAAATCAAGTTTATTTTCATTCTGCAGCGCCACACAGAAATAAGGTCAGTGATACAAACATAACGTTTCATTTCTGCATGTGTATATGAAACGCACGCACGACTATGCATAAAGGGTGGTTCAAGCGCCCCACCCTCCTTGAAAAAAAAATTCTACCTACGTCCCTGGACAGAAAGCAGTCCTTAAAACAGCTTGACTTGTTCACAGCCCCTTATATAAAAAAGAACAAACAATCATTAGTCATCGCAACAACCATAAGCCAACGAAACGCCTCCTCTGGAGGCGCTGGCCAACGTTTCGACAATGGGGACTCGTCTAAGTCAGGGCTATTACTCATAGCCTCGCTATGCTACTAAGCATGGGGCTAACACTCACAGATTTACATGCACAGCAATGCCCAATAAAGTGGACGGGAGGACGACCGCCGCTGTAGCCCAATTGGTAGAGCATCGGACGCTTTATCCGAAGGGTGTAGGTTCGCTCTTTACCGGTGACAAGTTGTCTTTTTGTCCACTTTAGTTTCTTTACAATGGTATCGTAATGACTACATTACAGTTAAAGACCACAAATAATGCCCCTCTACTGTCTTCATTGTAATGGCTTCATTGTCTGTCGGTTACGTCAGGTTGTACAAGCTGTTTCACGCTTAAGGGAAAACTCGGAGCACGCTGCAATGCCTTTCAAGTTTTCCCCTAAGTGGGAAACAGCCTGTACATAACAAGGAAAACGAGCCCTTCATCAAATCTCCCTCCTTCGCTTGGAAACGGCCCGGGCGGCGGAAATAAATAGGAGTCCACTCATCAAAGCACTTCCGGTCGAGCGCTTACTTCCGGTTTTCCGAATAGTCAGGAAGAAGCTTCCTAAGGCTAAATCTACGATAGTTCTGGTACAAGTTAAGAGTTACATTGCGTAGATATGATGTCGCAGTATAAGTTTACTTAAAGATAAGGGCCAATTAGCTGTCAATATAACTAATGACAATTAGTCGAATGAGTTCACGGAAAGATCAGAAGGTTTTCTTGTGAAAAGTTAGGATCCTTCCTTATCCTGGCGGAGCAGATCTCAACCGCGCGCTTCCTTCTGCGTGGCCTCCGAGATCAGCTTCGGTAGTGCGACGACACACGAAGTTAAACCGAGAGAACACGAACGTGGAGGCGGGAGTGTCCAGTACGAGACACCTAAGTAAGCGATTAGTGTCGCCTCCAATGTTTCGGCGAATCCACTGAGAACCGTAGAATAGTCAACGCATTACAGGAACCGAGGTTCGACTATACACGGCCACCGCGACAAGTTATTCTCTCTGAAATGTTAGCCCGAAACAATACCACCAAACTTAGACTGATCGTCGCGGAAGTCTTCGCGATTGTTTAACCACCCAACGCGGACTATATAATCAGTTCTTACGAACATGCCAAGCATTGCAACTTGAGTCTGAAACCGTGCTATGAATTGCTGACATCTTAGGACGACCTCGCACCGCTGCCTGTAGTTAGTTCTCATAAATGTCAGAGTCGTTAATCTTAACTCTAGAACAATGTGTGAAATTAGACTAAGACCGACACATGGAATTATGTGGTGTCTCATTTGTTCAGTGGCGCCATGGTTAGTATACATGGATGGTTCGAGTCGGCGCGGCTTCGACGAAAAACACTATGGAAAAGCGATTTCCTTTTCTCTGTTGAGTCGTATAACACACACACACACACGCATATATATATATATATATATATATATATATATATATATATATATATACCGAAACCACGACATGATTGTGAGGGACGCCGTATAGTTGTGGGCTCCGGAATTTTTTACCATATGTTGTTCGTTGACATGCACCTAAATGTAAGTACACGGGCCTCGAGCATTTCGCCTCCATCAAAATGAAAATTCACAGTGACAGACATTCAGTCTAACGTTTCGACCGAGGCCCGACCTTAATCAACAGCCGGAGTCCACGGCCGAAACTTTAGGATAAATGTCATGCATTTCACTGAGCCTACTTACGCAGAAAAAAATATATATCTCTCTATATATATAATCACGGGGCCAGAGTCCCGGTGTCGTTCTTCGTCATCACAGTACATATATATATGCCACTAACGTTGCTATTCCTACCTGTTGGTACGCCATTACTGGATATAACGTGGAGCACATGGGACCAGGACTCAAGACACGCAGACTTTCAACTATCTACTTATTTGGCAGCGGCGCGACTCCTCTTCAGGCGCTTGCTGTGCATTAATGCGCATGTCTCGAGGAGATGCTTCACGCACGTGTGCTACCCCCCCCCCCCCCAAAAAAAAAAAAGCAATCTCTTACTACTGACAACGCAACTGATGACTCGCAGATGCACCCATCTTCCTCATAACATATTGTTTTCCAGCCCCTATTCCCTCAAGGCGTTCTCACCGGGCCCAGCTGCAGTGAAGTTCCTGCACTTCCCACACACTGCTTGTCCCTCACCCCTGTGAGCTGATGACGGTGATGAAGAGCTCTCGCATCTGCGCGCAGCTGCATTCATACAGCGCGGAGAAAGGCATATTAAATGCATATATATATAATATATATATATATATATATATATATATATATATAGATATACACACACACACACACACACACACACACACACACACACACACACACACACACACACACAAGTATTCTTTATCCGCCCTGAGCTCTGTTGCAAACTCAGCCCTAGCTCTCCGTTTCTACCACACAGAATCAGCAGACAGAAATAAAACAAGGATGAAACGAAAGCTACTCCAAACGGCAAAAGAAATAAATAAGCAATACCAGAACCAGGAGAGAAGGTCACAAAAGAATAAAAGAACGGCAACGAAAACTTACGACTGCGGCGCGGTGTTTTTCCGGATTCGGTATTCCGGCCTTGATGCAATCCAAACGCGTCGTCAGGAGTGCCGTGTTCCTGCCCGCAGCGCGTGCGTTGTTTATACGCACCCGAACCCCGAGTAGCGCTGTCGCATCTAGTCAGGGCCTCGGGAAAGTGCGGGAGATTGTGGACGAAACGCGGGGGTCGTTCCAACACGTATGGGGTGTCTCGCGCGATGAGGCTTGATTTAGGCTACACGAAAATGAGCCCAAGGCTTAAGTAAACAACAACAACTCACAGGGTCCCTTATGCGTTCGCCAAAGAGGCGAAAGCCATCTAGTGTGGCTATACTGTCGCGCACTTCATATCACGCGATTGCAGCTCTGCTTCAAAAAATTTTTTTTTTCGCTCACAAGTCTTGTTGGTATTGTAGGTGTGACAGCAAAAAAAAAAAAAAAAAAAAAACGATCCCGTGCGTTAATCTACTATACATGTACTATAATTACGAGAACGTGCTTGTGAGTTTTGCTACGCACATTCGGTGACGTTGCGGGAGCCACATTTCCGATCGAAATAAGAAGTACTAATTAAAACAATCATATAATGAAATTTATTAATTAGGCAAGACAAATGTGAAAAACACAATGAAAATCCAATCTTCAAATAAAACTAAACACATAAATAGTAAAAACAAACAGAAGGAAAAAAAAACACAGCGAGAATGAAACTTCATAAATAAAATTACGTTGCGACCGCCAATTTTTGAAAAAAGAAAATTAAAACTAAGACGTGCAGCACTCTACGCACTGTATTACAACGTGTCATTGATTTTCCTGTCAAATAATTATCACATTGTCATATTAGAGGATAGCACAGATAAGCCAAAATCAGACGACATTACATAGCCACTGATAATGTCGGCAACTGAATAGGGCAGGCAAGCGACACACATTTTTTTTTGTCATAATTAAAGAATCTTCAATGTGAACATTTTGTTGTGAGTACGGTTTTATTAGATAGCTTAAACGTATAGTACACATGTTACATGCACAGATACTTTCCTTTGAAATACGAGATCCGTGTTTCTTGTTCTTGGTTTTAATTTTTACGCTCACTAAAAAATCTGGTCCGCAAAAGCCCTGTTTACATCCTAAAAGCGGTTGACATTCAAATGCCCAACGTTCTGCGGGAAACTGCTAGGCTTGTGTCAGTACATATTGTTACAGACACAATGAAACTTTTTTTCACGTTTCGTTTCTATTTTTTCCTTCCATGTATCACGCATTCCGCTATGTGTAAACGTTCACGAATTCCATTGTGCGAGCGCGTTGCACTTTGTTTTGGGAGAAACTGAAAAATAAATCCCTGCTGGTAGCTGGCGCCATGATGCGTCGTCTTTTCTTTCTTTTCATCGCCGTTCTCTCTGCCGATGCAGCCCGATCACCATGCAAAAAAAAAAAAATAATAACTGCCGTAGTTTATTCTAAAGAGATAGGCGTGCAAACACGGACACAAGAAAGAAGTCGGGAGACCACAAACGCCGACCATATATATATATATATATATATATATATATATATATATATATATATATATATATATATATATATATATATATATATATATATATATATATATATTTGTAGGTTATGGCACAACTGTGGCGTTCTCTTCAACAGTGAAATAAATATCTATGGGCCAAAAGTTTCGGGAGCAGTCCTCCCTTCCTCCGGGCTTCAGCTTTAACTTTAATAAAAGGATACTGAACAAAAATAGGAAAAACTGACGAAACCATTGAAATTATACTGGGAAGACGCGACTGTTCCGTTAAACAGAGCTTATTTCACGTATTTTTGAACAATTTCGCTGTATTTTTGGTGGATAGCCACGTGCGGCGGCTGCACGACAGCGCAAGCCGCGACGCCACATTCACCGCGGCACATGCAGGGTGCATGAGTTGCTGTCTTCCTCTCCCATTTCTCCGCCTCTCCCTTACATCTCACTCTCGCCCTTCCACAAAGACGCTGGTGGCGTGCCCCACCATTAAGGGTTTTTACCCCAACCGAGTGCATTGTTCGCTGCCAGTGCCGTCCGTAGTGGTTCTGGGAACCGTAGTGGGAGCTGAGCGGGTTCAGATCTGCGGGCGATGGCTGGCATGGTGAGCATGCCCGTTTCCGGTGCACGAAACGTCAGCAAACGTCATACTCCTCTGGTTCACGGAGCGGCCGCTAGAGGAGGCAGTTTGTGAAAAACGCATTAAGTTCATCATTTTCCGCTAGTTTCCGCCTGAAATGAAGATTGTGCCTATCGATTTTCTACACCCAATCTTTCAATTTGACTGAAAATCCTGGCGGCAAAAATTTCGTTGACTATCTCTTTAACTAACTGCTCTGTAACTACGTTTCGGCCGTGGGACCGGCCTTCGTCTGGGAATCAGACGAATGCTGGTCCCACGGCCTGTGCTAAAACGTACATCGTGTCTCAAATACCCGGACACACACACACATATTATATATATATATATATATATATATATATATATATATATATATATATATATATATATACACACGACTCGGACTGATGAAATCGCTTTTGTCAGGGCAGGCCTGGCGAAAACAAGATCCTCTTACCGAAATCCTGGCTCCTGCGAAGTTCCTCGTTGAACGAATTTCCATCACGCGTAAAAGCCGTCACCCGCGACGCCTCGTGAAAGCGTTAACCGCAGACGAACGCACAAACCGTCACCGGCAACGCGTTGAGCACTTCGGTGGTGCGCAGTGTCGGTGCACCACGTTTCGAACGGGGTCGTCGTCGCATAAACAATCACAGCCGAGGCTTATAATTAGTGGCAAAGAAAAACAGCCACCCCGTAGAGAACGCGCAGGAAGGCCACCCAGCGTAGCGTGACGACCGTGACAACGAACAGGTCACGGTATCCCAACGGTGCTCACATATATCAGCGGAAGGATCGCGTGATGCGTAGCCGGTGGTTTATGCTCACGTGTTCGTTTGCATGCATAGCGCAGCACTCAGTGCATCCTGCGACCCCAATAGGAGCTGCAGACTAACGGTCCCAAGAAATTTCCGGTCTCGTGTGTTGTCACAACGCCGGAATGAAAAGCATCATCATGAATTTTTTCAGCGCTCGGAAGAATTTAGTTCTACGTTTTAAGATAAAAGAAGGGCTTCGAAATGCCTGAGGACTAATTTTTATAATACTACGCACGACTCAAGGCTATATTCACTTAATAATAATAATAATAATAATAATAATAATAATAATAATAATAATAATAATAATAATAATAATAATAATAATAATAATAATAATAACAATAATAATAACAATGTGTGGGGTTTTACGCGCCAAAACCAATACGATTACGAGACCCGCCTTAGTGAAGGGCTCCAGAAATTTGAACCATGCATCTGGTGTTCTTTGACGTGCACTGACATCACACAGTACTCGGGCCTCTAGCGTATTGCCTTCACGGAAATGCGAACCGCCGCAGTCGGGATCAAACAATTGGGGGAAAATCGCCTTTATGAGTTGAACGCGATAGCGGTATCCGCACGCACGCATGCACGCACGCACGCACGCACGCACGCACACACACACACACACACACACACACACACACACACACACACACACACACACACACACACACACAAGCAAACACACAAACACACACACAAACATGCACACGAACACACAAACAAACAACACACGCACACACACAAACAAACACACAGACAAACACACACACACACACTAACGCCTTACCAATCGCTAGCCTGCCTTCGCTTCTCGGTAGAGAACTGTGCCGCAAGGAAAGAGAAAGTGCAAACGCTCTCCGGCTCCTAACTTTAATTGCATCTACCTCGAATTTTCGCTCACGGCCAACGCTGCTTTTTCTCTCACAACCAAGGACGCCGCCGCCGACACCGACACCAGAATTTCTGCGAAAGGAGTTCTTTAAGGCTATCGCGTTTATACGCGACTTTCGGTTCAGCGGCCTAGCACCGTAACCACAACACCACCGCGGTGGACAATGCCTGAACAGTTTCGGATGATTATTCTGCAGGTTAGCCGCGGTGGCTGCGGAAGCGTAAGAGTTAAGGATAAACTAATGAAGAAAATCTATTGCACTCGTGTCAGAGATCATCATAGCACAATAGCAAGAACCGCCGTCTTACAAGGAGCAGGAAGACGCCCTGTAAGCGAGCAAACGCGCAGAAAGGAAATACAGATAGCGACGCCACTCCTTCCAAGCTTCCGCACCAGCTCTGTGTGGCGTCATGGCTTTTGACAGCCGTCTGGTAGGGCCTATACATAGTCCTTCATTTGTTAAAGAGAATAACATCGCGTTCTAAGGAATGCAGACACGTAACATTGCAAGTTTTCGGATGTCGCCGAAGTACGAACAACAAAATGACGGACGGATATTTGGGGCGCAAGAGTCATTTATGGCTAGAAGAATAGGATTAAATAAAATATGCTTTTCTATGGAAGGACTACGCGATCAGTGACATCACAATGACATTCAGAAGCAAATGTTTTCCCTGAAACTTGAAACAGCAGCTTAATGAAAATAAACAGATAACGATGGCGAGGAAGCTATAGTGGGCGTTAATTAATCTGTTTTAAGTGTACTGTAGTAATTATGATGTTGATATGAAAAATGTAAAGTGGACGACAATATAACTTGCCGTCGGCAGAGACCAAACCTGCACCGTTCGGATAACGCCATCCGAAGGTTGCAGGTTCTGTCTCTGCCGGCGCAAACTTGTCTTTTCGTCCACTTTACTAATTTCTTCACACCTATACCATAATTACTACAGTACACTTAAAAGAGTACAATTAACGCCCCATATGCCTTCATTTGCTTCATTATCTGTGGGTTTTCATCAAGGTTGTATCAAACAAAGAAATGAGCCCTCATAATTCTCTTCCCTGGTTCATAAACAGCAGTTGTTACTTTCATTTTTCTTATTTAGCTTAGCCTGTTATCGCGGAATTAACCGCAATAGAGTACTGAAAGCTTAATTTATCAGCAGAAATCGTTTTACAGTTGTACTTCAGTGTTCTTTTAACGAGGCCGTTGTGCACAAGAACCTCGATGCAACTGTGGAAATCAAAACAAGGCAGAATTACAGGAGAAGACGGACGCTTCAAAAAAATGAATATCCTTGAATAGGGGTTGTCGCCAGGGCCCAGGTTTTGACGAATGTTCTCCTCAAGGCAGCGACTGCCTTGAGGTAGACAACGGCACCTGTCGAAACGTTGACTACAGCGATACCCCATGTTGAGACAATATTCATCTCTGGAGGAGGCTACTGAGCTCTATAAAAAAACACTGGTACCGTATTGCAACGCGCTTTTAAATGCGGAGCATTTCTTAGTCGCACCTGCGGCGTCGGCCGCCGTCCACACCCCCACTGCGCATGCTCGGCTCGTCTCGTGCCGGCAGCGAGCCTCTCCTCTCCCTCCCTCGCATGCTCGGCTCGTCTCGTGCCGGCAGCAGGCCTCTCCTCTACCTCCCTCCCTCCTCTCCGTGCTTCCCTCCTTCTCGATCGAACGCGGGCGGTGTGTATATAAGCGGCGGAGCGCGCGTTCGGAATTCAGTCAAGGGCGCCTTTACTTGGCTTTCGCTTGACTTGACGCTTTGCTTTACTCGAGTAGATGCGATGGAAGCAACAGTACCTTCAATGAGCGTCCCCCCACTCCTTGAAGGCAACGTTACCCCACCCTCACCGTTCGTCCCGGCGTCAACAACCGCAAAGCAACGCAGAAGACAAGGCTGCGAACGAGACGAGGCATACGACGCTGAACACAAGCGTTTGAAGCGAGCTGCGGACCCGGAACTTCGTGCACGAGAAACTGCTGCGAGACGGCAACGACGGGCTGCGGATCCTTCACTCGGGGAACGAGAAGCAGCTGCGAAACGGCAACGACGGGCTGTGTATCCTGAACATCATGCTCGAGAAGCAGCAACCGTTCGTGAACGTCGAGCAGCGGATCCATCACTCGGGCAGCGTGACGCTTCTGCGAAACCCAATTACGCAACATTGACGCGACACACCCACCACTCTACGACGCATTTACTCGAGTTCTCCCGTGGGAAGATGTTTCTTTTTTTCGAGAGAGGATATTGCACGTGTCTTTAGGACTCATGGCATGTAATGCATCCTTTAAAAAGTTTAGCACGCGGTTGTTTTGACACAACGGTTCGCCAACAAGGGACAATGCCAGATGTATGAATTCCCAATGACGCGGAACTCGCACGCTCAAACGAATCGACGCTCACGCCCCTTCTGTTTCCCACTGGTTCACACTCGCCCATCTGTTCACGCTATCACAGCTGGGTGCGACAGCACTTCATTGTTCTTGGTTACATGAAAGCTGCTCAGAAAGAAAAAGAGAAAGAAGGGAAGAAAAATTGCAGGAATAACGGAAATGGGGCTCCTACAGAAAACAATACGTCATTGTTAAAACACGGGCGGCACTCGATTAATCTGAGACATAAAATCTGGGTCTAAAAGACCAACCGACATTGCTGAGTCACCGTGCAAGGCGATCGTGATGTGATCGAACTCCTATCTAATCGGCGCGTGATATATATATATATGTATATATATATATATATATATATATATATATATATATATATATATATATATATAATATATAGAGAGAGAGAGAGAGAGAGAGAGAGAGAGAGAAAGGAAATGCGTGGAGGGCACAAGCTAGTTTTCTTACTCCTGCAGGTGTACCATCGGCATCGAAAACTGACAATAAAACGATTCGTGTGTGTAGGCTATTTAGTGACATTCACCCCGCACGTAGGCTAGGTCACCAAGGGCGGTCGGCAAGTGACGCTGAACGTCTCATACCTGCGAATACCGGTAAAACGCGCTACCTATGAAATAACCACGCGCGGCTGAATATGACAGTCAAGAACCGATGCGACTGCTGCATGCGATGCATCTACTACACTCTTAAACAACATGTATTTTGATATAATTACAAACTTTTAAGGAAGCAACCATTTCTCACTATACGGTGAGTACCCATGGGCAGTAAATTACACGTAGTAACAGTACTGGCAGTAACGCTGCCACCTTGAAAAAGTATCGTAACCGAAACTAGCACGTTCCTTTTGCCACGTTCATTCTCTCGTTGTACATAAGGATCGGAGTAATTATTCAAAGAGAGTCATGAAGTAACGGTGAGGACAGCACACATTGATAACAATGTTGTTATGTAGCACGTGCGTCATAAGCGATTGCAGGAGTATTTAGAGCCGTGCCTTGGAGGGACACGGCTGATGCCGATAAGCAGCTACGTATTAGGCTATTAGTCCAAGCGACTAATAGCGTAATATGTAAAGCCTAAAGCAACTTAATCCACCATACATTTATGCTGGGCATGTATTAAAATAAATAGCATTAAATAATGTAGTAAAGTCGCACAGGTATATTTGTGGCCTACTATATGATTATACGTTCGTGGCGCCGCACACCACATCACATGGTAACCCACAATGAAACAAACAGTATGTTGGCATATTTTGTGTTAAACTGCCACAGCCAAGTACAATATACCGACATAAAAAATATTATATAATAGATTAAGTAGTGAGCTTACTAACTTAACCTTAGCAGGCTGGAAATGACATCCCTTGCTAGTAAATAGGTAGTAAAAAGTACCAATGTTCAGTCGGGATTATAACTATGCCTACAGTGATTAACCCTTTACTGTGAATGTTCCTTTTAAGAATGTCAGAAGGTATATTTTCAAATACCGTGATTTTATCGGTGTTTATTTTATGCTCTCTAAGAAAACTATATGGCATGTATAGTTTTTAATCTTGCAGTGCCAGCCCATACAAATCCAATAAATGTGGGCTGTGAAGTTCTTGCCGGAAAGTAAAAAGGAAATCTTTGAAGAGTATAGACTAGTTTTTGGGAGATGGGCACCGTATACAGATGGGCATAAGTGCGCGACATTCCTGTAATGGAGATTTGATCAGCGTATTCCTTTATAACTTGCCGATACGCTCACGAGGGTTAGTATCCGATAAAAACTCCTTTCGGCAATTACGTGTGATACGGTCTAGTTTACATGAATTCGTGTGCATATTGATCGCTTAGTCCTGGTTCTGATAGGTGTGTTTAAGAGCAAGAAAATAAAGACAGGCTAAACGCGTTCTTTGATCGCGTAATGTTGATATGTATTTATGGAAAAATGGGGAGTTGAAACTATCTGAGTATTGGTATGGCTATCTAATATAGCTTGTGTTGATTACATACGTTTGCAAACACAACGAACAGTGTGAAGTACAGTTTGCGTAAAATGTCCGCTTGGTCAGAATTCCTCGCTATATTTACATTATTTCGTACATCCAGGAAATTCACTTCGGAACTGGACGTCCGGTCAACTGTGGAGCCTGTAACAGAGAATCAACTGCTTTCACTTATGCGCCATGGTATGACATTAAAATTCATATACCATTCATAAATTCATATACATTAAAATTCATATACCTAATGAACAAATAGGAGAATGGGGAGAGAGAAGGCTTATGAACAGTATAGAAAACAAGAAAAAGAAACGTTATAGGACGCTACTACAGAATGCGCATGCGCGGATATTGAGGCGAATCTCCTAACTCCACCTCCCTTGAAGTTTCCTTGCGTACCGCCATGCAGTGTACCGAGCGTGACACGCTCACAAAACCCAAATTCCTTATTGCCTTGTTAATGTGCCGTCCGGATCAAATACTTTAACGAGACACTGAAGTGAAACAATGAATCAACTTAGAGTGCTAAACTATTCCTTTACAGTTCCACTATCGTTCAATTTACCTTCATGTCTATTAATAAAAGAGAAAATAAGGTCAAAGCGTCGTTTCTCACTTTCGCTTCAATCTCGTGTCAGCGTGACGTCATGAATTTCAGTGTTCCGTCCTGCTCTTGCGACATTGGCTCAACAAAATCGGTGAAACTTGCTACGATGATTCTTTGGCCCCCTCAGAGGACAATGTGGTTCATTCTTACCGATCAAGAATTGCGTACGCCCCAGCAAACGGCGGCAAAAAGCCGTGACGTCACAGCGAGTTGATGCGGAAACTTCAAGGTGGTGTCGCCACTTGCATTTTCTTTTTTTACACGTTTTCTCGCTTACCAAGCGTCTTCTCGCACTGAGATTTGTACTTTGGTGTCGTGAAATAGTACTTTACTGATATGGGCAAAATCGCTTTGCTCTTTAGCGCCCATTAAGCGCCTCGGTCGCTTAAAGGGACACTAAAGAGTAACAGTGAATTGGTTTAGATGGATAAATTGCGTTCTGAGAACTCTAATTTTGTTAATTTCACCATCATAGGTTTAATAATAGAGGAGAAAATCAAGTTCAAAGTTTCATTTTTAAATTTCGCGCCGAAAGTCCCCGCCCGCGTGACGTCACGGATTTCAAAATGTACTTATCGTATTTTGGCACGATTGGGTGAACAAATTTATCCCAAACTTGGTATGTTCAGTCTATGGGCCCCTCAGAGGACAATGTACTTAGTTTTTACCGATTAAGAACTACGCAGTCCCTAGTAGGCGCCGTCAAAACATGTGACGTCACGGATAATGGTGCGGAAACTTCAAGGTGGCGTCGCCACCCACATTTTGGTTTTGTGCGTTTTCTCGTTTACTAAGCGTCATCTCTCAGCAAGCGGGGAGTTTTTGGTATCATGAACGAGTACTTTACTAATATGACAAAAATCGTTTTGCTCTTTAGTGTCCCTTTAACTTGGCAGCTGACCATCTGAACCCGCTGACTACACTCGGCTACAACCTAAGAAAAAAATGGCAGCTCCGCTCACAGAACAGCGGCGCGCATGCCTTTCGCCCATGAAAGACAGTCGTGCTAGCCGGTTTCCGTTCCAACAATAAGTACTTTTTCTCGGCTAATGTTAATACTACGCGTATTAAAAAAAATTACAGCATATCCACGGGTGAATGATGAAGAGCTTGGGCGAAGCTCATTGCAATCATGGTTACACCGTGAAATGTTCAGTGATTTCGCCCAGCAGTAATCAGAGCGATACGCCGCTTTGACTACTTTTCCTTTTTTATTTTCTTATTTTTTATCTTTTTATGTATTTTTTAATTTTTAATTTTTTAATTTTTGTATTGTTTTTATTTTTAATTATTTTATTTTATTTTTTTAGCTCTATGGGACAGCGCCATCTAGTATATCGTCACCCAACTGCAGTTTGCATGCATCTCTCTGGGACAGCGCCATCTATTGAATGATACGGGAGACGCGAGGGCGGGGACACGCCGGATGGAGCGACGACCGACCAGGTGATGCTATAAGGAGCTCCGCTCCTAAAAAGGTTCATGGTTACTACCCGAGGCATTGCAGTTTGGCTGGGCAGCGATGTGAGAATACTTGACGAAATTTACCAGGACATTCAAGTTTCTGACCTAAAACCAGCGACACAAACGTGGGTGTGTATGAGAAGTGCTTGTCGTCACAAAAATGAGTAAGCGCGACTGGATGCAGCACTAATGCGAATTCTTTATGGGAGGGGCAGAGACGGCTGTGGGTGGAGCTAGCTTTTCTTTTCTATTTTTTTTAAGTTCCTCCATAACCGCGCTTTGCCTAGAGGCGATGCAGCAGGGGGGTTTGAAATATGAAAAAAAAAATCCTAATTCACATTGCACACCAGGGGCGTAGCCAGGAATTTTCTTCAGGGAGGGGGGGGGGGTTCAAGCATACTTTATGTGTATTCATGCGTGCATTTGTAGTGTGCGTATTATAATAAAGAGCTGAGACACGGCGTGGACAAGAGAAACTGTAATATGACAGTATAGAGCCGTAAGCCTAGCCAGCGCAAACAGCAACAACGTTCAGCACGAGCCGCTCCTGTGTAGCGCTGACGATACGACTGTGCAGCTAGCTCTTCAGGGTGCACTTCTTCTTCATCACATTTTCCCCCTCTCTGAAGACAGAGCCCAGTAAGCGTTCTAAGGTGTCGTAAGAACAAGGGGTTCGTGATATGGCTTGAGGCGATCCACGTGAACAGTTTCGCGGCCTCGGCGACGCAGGTCCGTAGTGGGCGTGAGGGGTTCGATGATGTAGTTAACGGAGAAAGTTTGCTGTAGCACGCGGTAGGGTCCATGGTACCGGCTGACAACTTCGAGGAGTTACCTGGCGCAGGAGTGGGAGGCACCCAGAGCCAAACAAGAGTTGGGCGAAAATTGATTGTGGGGCCGTCCGTCGTCGTGTCGAAATTTCTGTAGCCCCTGTTCCTGAGTTGTAAGGGAGCGGGCTAGTTGCCGACATTCTTCTGCATATCGAGCAGCTTCGGAAACTGGTGTGCCCTCTGAGGAGTCGGGTCGGTAGGGAAGAATGGTGTCGATCGGAGACGATGGTTCTCGGTCATAGAGTAAAAAGAAGGGAGAAAAGCCGGTCGTCGCCTGGGGTGCCCGTATTGTAGGCGTACGTGACGTAGGGAAGAATAAGGTCCCCAGTTGGTGTGGTTAGAGGCGACATACATAGAAAGCATGTCTCCAAGAGTTCGGTTGAAACGCTCGGTCAAGCCGTTTGTTTGAGGGTGATATGCTGTAGTACAGCGGTGAATCACATGACATTCAGCGAGAAGTTCTTGAATAACATCCGCGAGAAAGACGCGCCCTCGCTCGCTCAGGAGTTCACGAGGAGCGCCATGACGTAGAACAAAGCGTTGAAGCAGGAAAGACGCAACGTCACGTGCCGTTGCGGCTGGCAGAGCGGCTGTTTCTGCATATCTCGTGAGGTGGTCTATCGCCACAATAATCCAGCGATTTCCGGCGGATGTGTATGGTAGAGGACCGTAAAGGTCTATTCCAACCCGGTCAAATGGTCGCATTGGGCACGGCAACGGCTGCATTGGTCCAGAAGAGCGGCAAGGATCGGGCTTGCGGCGTTGACACTCTGTGCAAGATCGAATGTACTTTTGTACGAATGTGTACATGCCGCGCCATTAAAACCGAAGACGTAGTCTGGCATAGGTTTTAAAGAGACCAGCGTGTGCGCACTGTGGATCGGCATGGAAAGCAGCACATATGCTGGCGCGGAGTAGCCTGGGTATGACAAGTAGTCATTTGCGGCCGTCAGATTGGTAGTTGCGGCGATAAAGGATTCCATCACGGATGGCGAAGTGAGAGGCTTGTCTGCGTAGTGCTCGAGATGGCGGGCGTTCGAGCGCATCAGAGAGGTAATCTATCAAAGACGCAATCCACGAATCTTTGCGTTGCTCCAAAGCCATGTCGATGGATCCTAATTATAATTGGTGGAGGTTGCTAGGTCTTCTGACAATCCTGGAGTTGCGCAACCGGACTCTACCTGCCGCCATGACCACCGAAACTCACACAAGCCCGCCGCTACCTGCTCCGCAGGCCACCGCATGCTCCGGCGCGGTTCGTCAGCGGGACCCTCCAATATTCAGCGGCACTGATGACCACGACGTCGACGACTGGCTGTCTACCTATGAACTCGTGAGTGTCCTCAACAAATAGGACGACGCCATGAAACTGGCCACTGTCGGTATTTACCTTGCCGGCATTGCTCACTTGTGGCTTCGGAACCATCAAGCCGACGTTCCCACCTGGACCGCGTTCAAGGCTAAGTTCAGCGAAGTCTTCGGCCGTCCTGCTGTCCGCAAGCTTCGCGCGGAACAGCGCCTGCAGACGCGCTCTCAACAACCTGGCGAGACCTTTACCAGCTATATTGAGGACGTCATCGACCTGTGCAAACGCGTCGATGCGACCATGGCCGAGGCAGACAGAATCAAGCATATCTTGAAGGGCATAGACGAGGACGCATTCCAGATGCTGATTTCGAAGGGCCCGGGTACTGTCGCCCAAGTCATTGAGCTGTGCCAAAGCTATGACGAGCTCCGCCGGCTCGTCACCCGCCGCCCTGTCCAACATCAGGAATCGTTGTCCGGCTTAACTCCCTCGCAAGATCCCGTACTTCTCTCGCAGATTCAAGCTTTTGTGCGCGAGGAAGTTGCTCGCCAGCTCTCACTAATCCCCAACCTGCCGGAGCGAAGTACGCCGCTCAATCCCGCACTACAACGCCTCATACAAGACCAAGTGTCTGAGGTTCTTCCACCAGAGCTGCCGCCACCAGTCACCGCACCGTTGACGTACGCCGAAACAGCAACAACGTTAAGCACGAGCCGCTCCTGTGTAGCGCTGACGATACGACTGTGTAGCTAGCTCTTCAGGGTGCACTTCTTCTTCATCACAGTATATATATACGCAAATAAATTTGAAAATTTTCGGGAGGGGGGGGGTTGAACACTTCCCCCCCTTGGCTACGCCCCTGCTGCACACTTTGCTCAGTCGTCAGACTATTCCACTGATTATTAGTTCTAACCAAAAAGAAGACTGCGTGCAGGTTCGTCTTGGCTTGGCATGGCCTTATTTTGTATTTGTGATCTGTGCGTTGACATATATAATTTCGCTGTTTTACGTAAATGTCACTATCAATTCCAGTTTTTTTTTAAATTAAATATCTGATATAAAAGCTTCAACCGCAAATTTTTACGTTTCAACCGGGTTTTACGTTGTAAACCGCTTGTTAGTTTTTAACCGATTATAGCACCCCGTCTGAAGCTCAGAGCCTCTGAGAAATGGACCCGTTTCGGGGTTATTGCCGGGTTGATATTCCGGCATTCCATTACGCAGTGCTGAGAAACTGCCCGACGACCGTAGCGGCGCCGGAGTTGAGTCAATCAGCTTTAACGAGCCGCAATGAATAGGCGCGCGCAAACACAAAAGGCGTCCGTGACTTGAGCGATCACCTCATAATAGACAGACGCAGTTGGCGGCCCGAGTTTAAAAACATCGGACTGTGTACGGCTGTCCCTGTGAAGGCTCCATTTCCACAAAGAAGAAATGAAACGCCTGAGCTGTTACCATATATCGGCAAACTCACTCATGAGTCGACTCACTCAGGCTTATATGAAGCAGTGAGCCTGAGTGAGTCCGGGCGAGCAATATTTTGGTATTTGAATCCAAGCGAGTCCAGTTGAGAAACATTTTGGTAAGACAGTCTGAGTGAGTCCGGTTGACCAAACTTTTGGTGAGACTGAGTCTGAGTTCGGTTGACAACTATTTGAGTGAGTCTGAGTCCGAATGAACACAGTTGAGGACAGTTTTAGTGAGTCTGAGTCTAAGTGAGTCCAGCTGAGAAGAATTTTAGGGAGTAGAAGTCCGAGTGAACCGTAAGCGCAAGATATGTTCCTTGAGCTAGTCTGAATAAGCTCCACTTTTTGTTTTTGTGGATTCATGGCTGCTATAATTTGCGCATAGGCCCTCACGTGTGTGGTGTGAATGAAAGGTGGCGCTGCCATTCATGCGCATGCGCAGATAGGATTTGTGGTTGTCTTCTTTTGACCCACGTAATCGGCGTTTGTGTAGTCATTTCAAGCTCTCTTGCATCTTTGTCTAGAAAACTTGCCTGCTTCCATGATGCTTCATTTCAGCTCTGTGCTACATTTATCAGGACTCCCGGTAGGTTATTAACATCTTGAATGAGCATCAGTACGAAAATAGCCTGCCAAAGCCTCATTCGGCTTGAAGGGCAGAGCCGGCATTTTCATTGAAGTCCCTATATAATATTTACTTTCATTAAAGCAAAATGAAGCAACACCGAACTTAATATAAGAGCAACGCTCTATGCACGTGGCTACGGCAGCAAATCCGCACGCTTTAAGACGTCGCTAATTATACGTCAATGGCCCAAGTTCATGCGAGTGAATGTATATTTGGATCGTCAGTCTAGGAAGGAGCAATGAAAAGAAAACGGAAAAGAAACACTCCTCCCTTAAAGGACATTTTAAGGACATTTTTTTTTCCAGGACAACCTTTTATCGTTTCTCTTACCGATCAAGCGCCCTCAAAGATTCCATTTAGCTTTCGATCTGCTGAAAAATGCAGCGCGATCAATGAACCTGATAATCAATGAATAGGCGTTTGTGCAACGGAATTCGCTATCTGCTTCGCGCTCGTACGCCGATGCCCTAACAAAGACGTGAGGTTTCCCCCATGGCGCCTGTCGCTTTCCAGATAGTGCATGATATATATATATATATATATATAATATATATATATATATATATATATAATAAAAACGCCCTCCTTTCCATTATCCGGGTAAACAATTTTGCACCTATCCGCTCCATTGCACATCCTTGGTATTGTAACGGCGAAGCTATTGTAGCTCGCCGTAGTTTGTTCGGTGTTGGAAAAAACTCTAAAGGTGGGTATGCGCCACACGAATTGGGCAAGCCCCGCTACCGAGTACAGCAGGGACGAGCGCTAAACAAAAACTCTGCTCGGCGAAGTGCAGTACGTAAAACACGTGAGAGAGAGAGAGAGAGAGATAAACAAAAAAGGGAGAGAGATAATAAGAAAGAGAAAGAGAAAAATATAGCGAAATAAAGGGAATAAAGAGATAAAAATATTAAAAGAGAGGGATACATAGGAAGAAACAAACACGAAACACAGACAGAAAAAAAAACAGACAGCAAGAGAGAAAGAAAAAGAAATAGAGAGAAGCAAAAACAGAGAAAGAAGCCGAGAGAAAGAGAGAGAGAGAGAGAGATAGAAAGAAAGATTGAAGGACATAGCAAGAGAAAGAAATATCTAGAAAGAAGTCATGAGACACGAGAAAGAGATAGAAGGAACAGAGAGCAAAAGAGAAAGAGAAAAAAAATCAAGGAAAGAACGGAGCAGAAAGAGAGAGAGAGAGAGAGAGAAAGGGTAGAAAGATAAATAAAGATAGAAAGAGACATCAAGAGAAAGAAATAAAGAGGAAGAGAAAGAAATAGAAAGAAACAATACAAACAAACAGATGCAACAAAGAGATACATGAAACAGAAAGAAAGGAGAAAATACAAAGAAACAAGGATGGACGCCCCCCCCCCCCAACTGCGCTCTTCCTTCAAGATCGGTACCACTAGTGAGAAGTTGCCGTATTTTTTTCTTTTCACTATTATTTGTCCTACATTGTCGTTATTTCTTCATGTGATCTCCGCATTTCTTGTCAATATTTTCACCTGCGGAGTCCTACGTGTTTCATTGGATATCATTGTTTCTTTTGTTTCCCCTGCTATTAGATTGTTCAGCATTTTATTGCGATAGCAATTATATGGACAGTCTCGGCTGGAAAATGTCCGTCTCCGTCGCCGTCATGTACCGTATATGTATAAGTATGTATATATATATATAAAAGCCCCAAAGAAAAATAATTCAGGAAAATGCTTCCGAAGCGCGGAATCGAACCAGGGACCTCTTGCTCCGCAGCGAGTGGCGCTAGCCACTACGCCACGGAACGCAGGTCCTCCACGTAGCTAACGGCGAGCGTTATATACACACCCATTACCGCTAGACGGACTCACAGATGGCCGGCGCTTATAAGCGTTTCTTCATTACCAGCGAGATGGCGCTAGTAGCGCGACGGGCGCATTTAAAAGTCGTCGGCGAGCTAGCTCGCTTCTTTATTTGCGCAAGGAGAACCTTGGCCTTCCGCTGTCTGCTCGCGCGGTTTTCTCGTGGTGAGGGCAAGAGGGATGTTTCACGCTTTCACCGTGATGTCCGCGCTAATGTTACGGAGCGCCGCTAAACGACGCCGCTAAACGAACAAACAGAAGATGAGCGCGAACTATCAAGTGTCACAGCTCGACACTTGAAGCACGCTAGTTTCCTTCGCTGCTTCGGCCGCCTTTGTAACAGGAGCGCTGTTCAAACTGAGAGTATCCATTGGCGAGCCTCACTTCGTATAGCATTAGTTTCTTGCTATCGCATTCATTGCTTTGCCCTTGCGGCGAAACTGTGATTCTTTATTTTGTACAACCCATTCCTGCCCATGGCTTGAAAAACAAGCTGGCAGTACGAAATAAATAAATAAATAAACAAATTCATAAATAAATAAATAAATAAATAAATAAATAAATTACAGGGAGGTAGAAAAAAGTACATAATCAAGTCACTGGAATGATTTTCGATGACGATGTCACTGGAATGTCAACGAAGATCAGTTAGCAGTGAAAAATAAGCGTCGATTTGTAATAATATTGAAAAATAACCACTCACTTTACAACGACCTCATAATTTCATAAAATGAACTAATTAAGCTTTCTGCGTGTAATGAAAGCAGGTGGTGTTAGTTTCATAGCCCGAAATAATCAAGCTTCCCGTATGTAAAGACAAAAATGGGTGCATTTATAGGACGCATTTCCGGAGGAGCGTTGAAAACACAATAGTAATATCTGGGGTCTTACGTGCCAATACCACGATATTATTACGAGGCAAGCCTAGTGGAGGGTTCCGGAAATGTTCACCATCTCGTGTTCTTAAACGTGCACTGACATAGCGCAGCATACGGGCTTCTAGCATTTCCCCTCTATCGCAATGCAACCGCCTCAGCCGGGATCGAACCCGCTACCTTCGGGTCCACAGCTGAGCACCGTAACCACTGATACACCAAGGTGGCCGGTCGTTGGAATATAATTTGATAGTGTCAACGTTTGCGGTAATTATAACGCTGCATAAAACTGATAGCTAGGCGAGTTGGTATGAATTCATGTTTCAAGCGCTCGTTTGTACGTTCTTTCTGCGTCCTCGTCTTTCGTGCGCGCTAAAAAGTTTCAAACATGAATGTAAAGCTGTATAGTCAACAAAGATCAGTTAGCGGTTCAAATTCATCCTCTCTTTTTAGTAATATGCCCCAATATCAACTCGCTGTACAACGAGACCATGAAGGAAGGAAGGAAACAGAAAAAGGAGAAGGCAGGGAGGTTAACCAGAAACACTTCCGGTTGGCTACCCTACACTGGGGGGTCGGGGAAGGGGAATAGAAAGACGAGAAATAGAAGGGAGGAAAGAAAAAAAATAAGAGAGAGAGAGAAGAGATGCAGTGCATTTACTACAGCGTGCGGGATTGCACCACAAGTCAGAGGCGTTCGCATAAGCCCGTCGTTCTCAAAAAACACCATAATTGCATAAAACGATACAATTAAGCATTCTGCGTGTAATGATGGGAAGGGGGGCGCCAAGAAGTTATTCTGGGATGAGTGCACGGAACCCAAGATATGTATGTGCGCGCGTGGAACGTGTACGACAATCTAATTTTGCTGTGCTAGCATACGGGGAAGACACATGAAAGATAATACAGAAACTCGAGAGGTTAAAGGGGTACTGACACGAATATTTTCAGTTGTCTTTTTGCGTCAAATGAAGGGTAAAGCCCTCAAAAGCCAAGAAAAGGTAGCGCTAAGCGTGAGTGCACCCTGAAAAAGTAATTACAGTAGGTTTTTAAAAGCTAGTTTCGGTTCGGATTGTACCCTGACGTCACAACACGGCATGAGCTTCGCGTCACGTGCTCGCACAATATATAGTGACGTTTCCACGTCCGCTCCGCACTGGCTCCGTTGGTGACGCACAAGCGGCCATCTTGGAAGTTTTGGTACCTAACGTCATCACAATTTGCTAACTGCTGCGTGAAGTCACTAGAATGTGTACTGTACACTGACGTCAAGATATTGTCGATGTCAGTAGATGCGCCATGGAAAAATTTACTTTAATATCAAATTAAAATATCAGCATTTGCTGAGCTTCACACTTGTTCAGAGCCATCTCTGCGAACAGGAGATTCGTGTGGCAGAGTAAACTCGCCTTCGAAAAAAGGTGTCAGTACCCCTTTAATGGTGAGGTGTTGGCGGTCACCTTTTACAACACGTGATGTCGTTTTGAATGTTTAATCACTCGTATCAATGTATGCGTTACTGTCAGTTGTAATCTTGATGTAACTCTTATCGAATGCCATGATACCATCTAATGAAACTAACAAACGATCAAGCTAAGGAAGGTATAGGGGTCATTATTTGTAAGTTTTAGCTGTGGTGTGTAGTAAATACGACACAAATGCAATTGAATTCGAATGGATGAAAGATGAAGTTGCCGCATCTAGGCACCAAACCTGCACTACCCGCGGAAAGTTGATTTTTCATAGACTTGAATTATTTTCCATTTGTGTCACCTACACTACAGTTAAAACATAAAAATAATGTCACCTATACCTACCTAAACTTCACTGCTTGTAGGGTTCGTTATGTTATGTCTAATAGAAGAAACAAGTCCTCGATCAATCCCATCTCTTTCGTTCAGCCGTGATACCACGCAATTTTGATGTTACACTTGCGGCATGCCATGTATATGGGTGGCTCGGCTGCTCTCAAGTGAATCGATTTTCACTTTTTGCCCGAGCACGCCCGCATTTTAACGACGCCAATAAACCGAATTTGAACTGGAACTTCAAGCTGAAGGTTTCTAGCCGAGTGCACTGTCGATGACACGGGACGAAAGGCGGCACACCGCTGGACAAGCCACTGAACGTCTTCAGTTGATAGTCCGGCGTGGTGTCGACTCTCTGAGAATGATAGGCGTAGCACTGAGAGAATGCGAGGTGTATCCGAAGACAAACAGCAGTAGCTGATATCCTCTTTGACATGATATCCTTAGAGGAAAAGGACCTGGGAAGGCCATGCCCTAAGAAGGTCAGATAAATGTTCAGTTAGAGCGGCGGAATGGATACCAAGGAAAGAGAAACGCGGCGATGGACTGCATCGGGTTAGATGGGGTGATGAAATTAAGAAATTTGGAGACATCGAATCGAATTACCTCGCCCAGAGACAGGGTAAATTGGAGATCATTGGTAGAGGCCTGACGACGTGTAGGCTGACGATGACGTAGCCTGTTGATTTTGATGAAAGTAGGTTGATGATCATGATGACGATGATATGTGTGTGTGTTGGCGTGTGTGCGTGCATACGCATTGCAAATGAGTTCTGCGGAATATTTCATTTGCAGTATCCTGCGCCCATGCGCTTCGATCATTTACCCTCGCGCTGCCAATAGCTAGCTTCCTGGTAGGCTCAGTTGGTAGAGCGACCGCACCGGAAAGGCGTTGGTCCTGGGTTCGATCTCCGGACCAGGGCGAAATTCCTTCAAATAAGAATAGTTTTATTGCGATAGCAATTATATGGACAGTCTCGGCTGAACTTTGCCATCGCCGTCGCCCGTCATGCACCATATTGGCCTCGAGGAGTTACGGAGTCGCCCTCTATCGGACGCGCCTCGATTGCGTGCTAGGCAGGATGCCGCCGGCGCGCTCCCCATAGGTTTTGCTGTCGGCGCTCTACAAAAACACCTCGCGGAAGCCCTTCAGGGCATTTCTGTAAGTACTTTCGAAATGAATTGTGTTCTTTACTGTCAAGATAATCATTTTCGACGAACTGAAAGCACAAGATAGTCTACAGTCGCTGTCTCTTTGCAGAAAACCGAGCACCCGCTTCACGCTGTCACCGCGTTGGAGACCCCTGAACCGGGTTCTTACGTGAAAGGTAGTCACTCGCTGAGTGCAAACTATGTGAAATATCTCGTTAGAGTTGACTGCTTGTATAACCAAACGGAGCATAACAGAAAGAAGCCTCAAGCCAGCGATCGCACGGGTTCGCGACGACTGACGGTGCCTCTATGAGCGTCTGCATGTATGTTCGTACTGATGGTTTCGCTTTTGCTACGAGCGCGTTCTGGCACCGCGCTGTGAACTTTAGGCCGCAAAACATGAGAATTTGTGAGTAAACAAACAACTACTGTTGCGCGGACGCTATCAGAACAGTTCAAAAACAATTTCCTTACAACTGCGGCTTCGGTGCGCATGATAACTTTGTGATCTGCCGTCCCGACGATTCAGTGTTTTTTTGTCTTTTTCGGTCTAAATTCGGCTACGTTTCAATGTCATTTGACAAGTTGTCTCGCACTGCGTATTGATCGGTCTTTTCAGCGGGCAAATGCCGCTGCTTCTGTTTCTTTATTCAGCGCATTCGTTTCGTTTGGTGCTCACACAAAACGTGAGCAAATGCGACGCCTTTTTTTAATGCTCCTTATTATCGTTCCGTTTGCATTCCAGTGAACTTGCCGCTCTCTGTGATCAGCAAATTCATAGACCAAAGCTTCACCACTTCGAGATTGATGGTGGAAGGAGAACCAGTCTACGAGACCGAGCATGTAGTAGCATGAGACGCCAAGAAAAAGAAAGAAAATACAGTAACGCGGGAGAATCAGTACATCGACTCACAAGAAGATGGCTTTCGCCTGCTAGTCATCTTTAACGAATGCATAAGGGACCAGGCCTGTGCGTTTTTTATTTCAACGTATCTAAACAATGACTTGTCCATCTGCAGCCGATTTTGTGGACGCTGAGCACGGGGCCGACGATCAAGAGGTCGCATTGGAGGGTTCTGAGATGGCATCGCACGTGGTAAAATGTAGCGCTTTTACCATCCTGTGGCAGATAAGCATCATTTGCCGGCGGGAAGCGCGCGCGAGCCATCGCCTCAGTGCGCGCTGTCTGCTACTCACCGAACGTCGCAGGCCCGACGCAGTAACAAAAGTCTTCGTCGCGGAAGTGCTTGTTGCACACAAGACTCGTAGCGGATGGCTACTTGCCGGTTCTTAGCTTTACAACCCATGCTTCACGCTGTTTCTTGTCCCGCGGTTACCAGTGCAGGCTGACACTGGGCTCCTTTGCGTAAGCGCGGCGCTGCGGCACCGAGCGGTAGAGCCCCATGTTCGTCGCCTTCGGAGGCAGCCACTCTATTAAAATGGTTTCAATTGAGCAGAAACTGAGAGAAAACTTCCGAATGTGAACAGACCGCAGCGCATGTGGGACTTGATCACTCGTTTTCAAAGCACGCGGCAGTGCGCCACAAGCAGCCGACGCGGCCGCGGAGACCACGTGATCCTGCCAAGTACGTCACGCCGACGGTGGCGCCGGCGTTTCCAGTGGTGGGCCTCGAGGCCAATATATATATATATATATATATATATATATATATATATATATATAAAAGCCCCAAAGAAAAATAATTCAGAAAAATGCTTCCGAAGCGCGGAATCGAACCAGGGACCTCTTGCTCCGCAGCGAGTGGCGCTATCCACTACGCCACGAAACGCAGATCCTCCACGTAGCTAACGGCGAGCGTTATATACGCCCCATTTACCGCTAGACGGACTCAGAGACGCTAGGCGCTTGTAAGCGTTTCTTCATTACCAGCGAGATGGCGTTAGGAGCGCGACGGGTGGATTCAAAAGTCGTCGGCGAGCGCGCTCGCTTCTTGTTATGTTTGCGCAGGGAGAACCTTGCCCTTCCGATGTCTGCTCGCGCGGTTTTCTCGTGCTGAGGGGAAGAGGGATGTTTCACGCTTTCACCGTGATGTCCGCGCTCATGTTACGGAGCGTACGAAAGTCACTCGAGCTCAAGGGACGCCGCTAAACGAACAAACAGAAGATGAGCGCGAACTATCAAGTGTCACAGCTCGACACTTGAAGCACTCTAGTTTCCTTCGCTGCTTTGGCCGCCTTTGCAACAGGAGCGCTGTTCAAACTGAGAGTATCCATTGGCGAGCCTCACTTCGTATAGCATTAGTTTCTTGCTATCGCATTCATTGATTCGCCCTTGCGGCGAAGCTGTGACATTTTTTTTACGTACCAAAACCACGATATAATTACGAGGGACGCCGTAGTATAGGGCTCTGGAAATTTCGACTACCCGGGGTACTTTAAAGTGCATCCAAACCTATAAGTACACGGGCCTCTAGCATTTCACCTCCTTCGCGGCCTCCTCGGCCGAGATTCGATCCCACGACCTACGGGTCAGCAGTCCGGCACCTTTACCACTATACCACCGCGGCGGGTCGACGATGAAAGAAAGCGGATTATGATGATGATTATTATTATGTGTGTGTCGGTTGGCAAGTGTGCGTGTATATGTACACACTAAAGATTACCGCGGTCCCTATTGCATTTAACACGACTTGAAAGCGAAACCTACAAGATGTTTTAAAAACGGCGCTTTTTTCTATCTCTGCTTTTTTTTTCGCGAATGCCGCAAAGGATGAGTGAGTGCCTATGCAGCTCACGCACCTACAGCCACAATATTTTTTTTGTTTATTGTATTTTTTACCGTATCGTGATCACGCCGGATTTTTCGTCTGATGACGCACGTAAGGCTTTCGTCATAAAAGTTCAAAGACTTCGGAAATGTTTCTGCGGAATTCTAGGTAGGTTAACGATCGGCAATGGGAGGTCAAATAAATGCCAAACTCATTACTAAGAACTAAAAGCCCGAAGAACGCGACGGCGACTTGACATCACAAAATTCCGCGACATTTTTACGTCGACGCACTGCCGTCCCCGCTGACAATTCGATGCCACCGACGTGCGATTATTAACTATAGAGCAGCCAGTATTTAAACATATTAATTGGTGTAACGTTCCTTTCCATTCACCATCGTAAACGTTCTTCGCGAATCGGACTTCTTCCTCTCCTTCTTGTTCTCCGCTTTTCCGAAGTTATTTTTCTTCTTCCTCTGACCGTTACACAGGCCTCCCCCTTATCGTCAACCCTCCTGGGTTCATAAGGCACCACATTCTAGACAGATAACACTTCAGTCGTATTGTGCTGTCCACTGTACCAAATGGACTTCAGGACTCCCTGTTGATGGGCTGTCTTCACTGCAGCATACGGTCGGGTGAAAGGAGCTCTTGAGCCTTGCAATTCTCTTCGGAACAGGACGAAATCTCCCACGTTTATGTCAGTTGTACTCCTTGTGGTCATAGCTGCTTCTCACGGTCATAGCTGCTTTTCATGGCCGCCTTGTCATTTTCTTCTGCGGATTTCTTGCGTTCGTGAAGTATTAACAGATCTGTGAGGCCGAGATGATGATCAGCTGGAAACCAGCCTGACTTCCTATGATAAGCGCAGTACGGACTACATCCCGAAGGAGCTGTATGAGAATGATTGTGATGACGAACAGCAGCCTCAAGAGCACATTTCCAACCCCCTGGGAAGTCTGGATAAAGTGAGATGAACTGCTTAATGTCTCTTATGGCTCTTTCAGCCATACCGTTAGCTTGAGGGTGGCATGGAGCTGCGAAACGTAGTTTCATATTCCTCTGTTCCGCCCATTCCTTCAAATGTTCGCTTCTGAAAGCAGGGTCATTGTCAGCAACGATAACTTTAACGTCTTTGAACATTTCCCGATTGAACAGCGATATGAAACTGTCACTATCTTCTTTTACTGTCTTACATGCCACCATTCGTGTACATTCATCAACAGCCAAAAGAAAAGCCTGCGTTCCTCTACTCCCTCTCTTTTTTTTTCTGAGCTCCGCGAAATCCAGGTGCAAAATTTTGAACGGCTTGTTCGAATGCCTTGTCGTGGTCATTTCACTCCGGCGGGACTTATATCCGATACTTTGCATATTTGGCACCAGTGACAAGATCTGGCATATTCTGAAATATCCTGCTTCACTGTGTTCCAATGAAACCTTTGCTTAATTTTCCAATATGTCCTCCAGAAACATCGTGGCCGCCAGAGTCTGGAGAGTCATGATAAAGCTGTAATACTCTTGTGACACTCGTCTTGGGCACCTGCATCCTACCATTCTTGAAAATCGTTTCTTCTGTACTATTCCAAAGAAGCTGGTTGCACATTTCTCTGAGTTTGCAGATACAAGCAGTCTAGACATTACATCTGCGTCCGGTAGCTTGGTTCCTGGCTTGTGAGCAACATCGAATGTAACTTGCTGTGTTTCACTGACCCACCTAGCAAGCCTTCTTTTGGGTTCCGATGGGCTGAGGTCAAGGCTTGGTTGTCCGCGAATAGCTTGAAGTGTCTTCCGTCTAGATAGGTTCTGAAATATCTAAGAGCCATGCCAACAGCTAGTGCTTCCTTCTCAGTTGTCGGGTAATTGATCTCGGCCTTCGTGAACGTATATGAGTAGTATACCCAATCACCTTGAGCTGTGTTTTGGTGGGCTCGCTTTCGTTTCTTTAGTATAACTACGCCTGTCCCGCAATGCGAAGCATCGGGGTTCAGTTCAAATCATCATCATCATCATCAGCCTGTCTACGCCCACTGCAGGGCAAAGGCCTCTCCCATGTTCCGCCAATCAACCCGGTCCTGTGCTTTCTGTTGCCACGTTATACCTGCAAACTTCTTAATCTCATCTACCCACCTAATTTTCTGTCTTCCCCTCACGCGTTTGCCCTCTCTTGGAATCCAGTCAGTTACCCTTAATGACCACCGGTTATCCTGCCGACGTGCTACGTGGCCGGCCCACATCCATTTCTTCTTCTTAATTTCAACTATGATATCCTTAACCCCCGTTTGTTCCCTGACCCACTCTGCTCTCTTCCTGTCTCTTAAGGTTACACCTATCATTTTCCTTTCCATCGCTCGCTGCGTCGTCCTCAATTTAAGTTGAACCCTCTTTGTAAGTCTCCAGGTTTCTGCTCCGTAGGTAAGTACCGGTAAGATGCAGCTGTTATATACCTTCCTCTTGAGAGATAGTGGTAGACTACTATTCATGATTTGATAATGCTTGCCAAATGAGCCCCATCCCATCCTTATTCTTCTAGTTATTTCACTCTCATGGTTCGGCTCCGCGGTTACTACCTGTCCTAAGTAGACGTACTCCTTTACAACTTCCAGCGTCTCGCCACCTATCGCGAAGCGCTGTTCTCTGCCAAGATTGTTCCACATTACTTTAGTTTTATGCATATTAATTTTCAGACCTATTCTTCTACTTTCCGTATCCAGTTCAGTAATCATGAGCTGTAATTCGTCTCCCGCGTTACTCATCAATGCAATGTCATCAGCGAATCGCAGGTTACTGAGATACTCTCCATTAACTCTTATCCCTAATTCTTCCAATCTAGGGCCCTGAAAACCTCCTGTAAACACGCGGTGAATAGCATTGGAGAGATCGTGTCTCCCTGTCGTACGCCCTTCTTTATTGGGATTCTGTCGCTTTCTTATGAAGGACTATAGTGGCTGTGGATGCGCTGTAGATTTCTCCATTATGTTTATATAGGCTTCGTCGATGCCCTGATTCCGCAGTGCTTGCATGACTGCTGATGTCTCCACCGAATCAAATGCCTTCTCGTAATCTATGAAGGCTATGTATAGGGGTTGGTTGTATTCCGCGCATTTCTCTATCACCTGATTGATAGTATGAATATGGTCTATTGTTGAGAAGCCTGTACGAAATCCTGCCTGGTCCCTTGGTTGATTAAACTCTAATGTCGTATTAATTCTGTTAGCAATTACTTTTGTGAATATGTCTTGGTAAAATCCGGATTCTTAAAGCCGGGTCTGATGAAATTGTCTTCACCAGCTCCTGATACGTTTTCTCGCACTCTTGTGTGCACACGAAAGGAGTGTCCTTTTGTGTTAGTAATGTCAGGCACTTGGCCTTTATGGCGAAATCCTTTATGAAAGCTCTGAAATGTCCGGTTAATCCCAAAAATACACGAAGAGAATGCACGTAGCATGGCTTCGTCAGCTCGGATATGCGTTTTGCGGATTCCTGTTTTGTGCTCTTTGTACGTTTATCAAAAACTCTTCCCAAGATGACGACGACATTCCTGAAAAATTCGTTCTTCTGATATTGGTTTTCAACCTTGCTTCACTTAACGCGTTTACAACCTTGGAGAGATGCAAGCAATGATCGTCACGTGTTTTTGAGTAGATGATGATGTCGTCTACGTAGGCATTGCAGAATTTACCGATGAAATCTTGCAGCACATTGTTCATCATTCTTCGGAACCACGCCCCCGAATTTTTCCACCCGAATGGCAGCCTGTTGTATTCAAACACATCAGACGGCATGACAAACGCTGTAAAGTGCTTCAATTCCTCCTCGAATGGAACTTGCCAGTATCTCTTGCAGAGGTACATGCGGGAGAACCATGAGGAACCACCAGTTTCATCGATAATTTCGTCGATTCTTGGCATCAGGCAGGGAAATAGGTCGGTCTGGCGGTTCACAAGCCGGTAGTCGGTGCACATTCTGTATGGCCCATCCTCTTTCGGCACTATAGTGATCGGTGATGCGAACGAGGATGTAGAAGGCCGAATATTCTCAGCATCGAGTAAGCCCTATAGTTCTCGCTGCAATCACTTCTTTTTTTTTCGTAGGGCATGCCGTAGGGTTTTCTGCGTACGACAGTAGGGTCCCTAAGCTTGAAAGGCACTCTTGCAACCTTGACCGCTGGTGGATATTGTCCAATACATATTAGTTCTGGATATTGCGTTGGCACCTCTTCGCCCGGTGTTACCAGCTTCGTCGGTGCGTCATCTTCATGTACATTGTCAACCGAACATTCCACCTCTACGTCATCGCGCCATGATATATGTATTCTCATCCTCTTGATGTCAGGCCGAGCCAGAAGAAAATCGAATGTGGTGTCATGTACAATTAGTGCCTCGACATCTGTCTTGCTGCCTTGGTATTTGACACAAACCAGACACCTCGTATTAAGTATTCGAGAACTTCCGTCGTAACTTCGCACAATAACAGTCTTGCCGGTAAACCCTTTTCCAGGTGGGATCAGCTGAGAACTGACGATGCTGACGGACGCTCCCGTGTCTACTAAAACTTCATTTAGTCTCATATTGATGGTCATTTGTGCGTAGAGGAAGCCTGCAGCGGACTCTGCCAAATGAATAATTTCTGTTGGGCTTGACGGGTACGGTAAGAAGTCTTGATGTGTCATGTGGCAAGGTGGCATGACGTCGGTTGGGATGTTCCTTAAAGAATGCAGTAGTTCTTCCACCGTCGCATGTGGCCTTGGCATGATTTCGCGCTGCGAACTCCGAGTCATTCCCTGAATTATCAGCGCGACTAAGGACGACTGTGAAAGGTCGGGATCTGCGAGTTGCAATAGTCGGCGCTTTTCGAAATAGCAATCGACAATTGTTCCTTCTCGGTGCTTGTAAAGCACGGCCTTATCCCAACATTGAACATCATTCTGGTCAAATGAATGAATAAGCTATTTTTCCATTCAATGCATGGCTCAAATGCGCGGCTTAATATGCCTAAGTCATACCACATTCTTGCGTTTCCCATGAGAAAAGGACGCATATTTCTGATTCGGTGACTGCCATTGTTCCAGTCATTCTGGGAGCACACATACTTAAAGAATTGAAGCCAGACTGATGGTCTCGTTACTGTATCGTCGAAACAGTCAGGCGTGACCAAATCTCGTGGTACATATGCATTGAAGAGTTGACTGTTGACGTGATGATGGTCAACAGTTGTTGGTTTTGTTTCATTTGCTGTTCTTACGCGCGCAAGGCATATGGTCCACCATTACAGTGACTCTTTTACGCTCAGTTGTTGCGTCGTGTTTAATCGGTACATGAACCCACTGTATGAGCTCAGCCGTTAGTAGATCGACTCTCACGCAACCGTTGGAGACCATTTCTTCTAAAGTGATGTTAGCCTTATTAGCTAGAAACGCTAAGAAGTCCGGTGTGCCGACCTTTTCTGGGAGGTCGATGGCAACGTCTCCGTCTTCCTGATATTTCTTGATTAACAGATGGCCGTCTTCTTCTTGGGCGATTGTAAACAGCATCCATATTGTCCTATCCTGTCGGCTGCGCCAAAATGTAACGTTCCTTCTAATTCACCATAGCAAACATTCTTCGTGAACCAGACTTCTTCCTCTCCTTCTTGTTCTCCGCTTTTCCGATTGCTCTTCTTCCTGAGACAGTTAGAATTGGCTACGCCACAATGCCACCAGTGAGATCACAATTGGCTACGCCACCAGTGAGATCACAAGAAGCACGATTTTCAGACAGAGTCATCGAAACCTACGCTTCATTTATACGTCGCTTCTTTTTATGGCGCACAGTTTTAACACACATATTATAAGTATAATATACGTAAGTACAGTATACATAATTGCCGCATACGTAATGTACACATATGTGCAATTCGATAAGTGCTATATCTGTCTGGCGATAATAACTCGGTATTTCTTCTTGCGATTCAAATGGCAAAGACTGCGATTTCAGTGCGAATACGATATTCTTATTTTAAAAAATAATTAAATTACAAAATATTCTTATTGCGTTAAAAAATTTGACAATTACATTGCCAAAAGCACAAATGTTACCGGTAGAAGGCGCCTCGTAATGGAAACAAAACGAGCACGAATACCAGTAGTAATTGCTGGGGTAATGCCGTAGTAGAGGGCTCCCGGAAGTTTCGACCACCTAGTGTTCTTTAACGTGCACTTCAATCTAAGTACACGGGCCTCTAGCATTTTCGCATTTATCGAAAATGTGACCGCCGCAACCGAGATCGAACCCGCGACTTTCGGGTCGGTAGCCGAGCACTGTAATAACTGTGCCACCCAGGCGGCAACAAGCAAAAAGGAAATGCATCTGGCGACGCCACCTTCAAGTATCTGCACGAACTCGTTGTGACGTCATAGATTTTGACGGCGTCTGCTGGGGCCCACGTAGCTTTCAATCGGTAAAATTGAACTACATTATCTTTTGAAGCAATTTCCGGGAAATTTCGTCGAACCAATGTGGCAAAAATGCGAAAAGATTACTATGAAATTTATGACGCGTCCCGCTGATTTCAGTGCGCAGAGATTTCGGCGCGAAATTTAAAAACGATACTTTGACCCCAGTGTCTCCTCTATTAGTAGATACGATAGTAAAATAAACAACAGTATAGATTTCGTATCATTCAGAAATTTCTTCACAACAAAGGAAACGCATCTGATTTCTTTCTTTTTGTTTGCCGATATAGAATTCAGAATAAAAAGAAGCTGCGCCTAATAACAGGCAGCTGCGTCTTTTTTCCATCTATGAGTCATCTTGCAGTGGCGTCGGTTTCCCGTCCATTTAGGGGGCGTTCCTAGATTTTGCTTCGATGTCACACGTTTCTCCCCCTTTGTGTGTGTGTCACTCTTGTACTTTTATGAAGTTTTGCATTTTTTCGCTCTCCCCGTTTCCGATAGAGAAAGTAAGGGAGAGGTTTATTTATAGAAAAATATTCGTGTTGGTTTGCTTATGGCAGAGATGGCAAAATTACTCCTAAAATGTAACTAAATTAGACTAGTAATTACTGTTCCAGAATTTTTAATGTATGAATAACATTACAGCTTACAGCTGGCCAAAAGCAATGACAATAGATTACTATTACTTTTGAAAAGTAATGAAATTGCTTTGAAAATATTTTAAAACAAAAGCCACTCAAGCAAATTTCTTCAAGACTCCGAGTATGCAAGGCAACGTTCCTTTGGGTCGGCCTCGATCTTACGGTTAAGGCTTGGCACTCAGATTAACTTGTCTTTGTAGTTTTTCTTTCATTATTGTTCATTTTTTCATGCCACAAGGGAATCGGACATGTTGTATTTTGTAACGAGTAATTTTCTTGAAATTGCCCGCTAGAAGTAGTTCATAGCATTAATAAAATACCAGCTCACAAAAGTAATTCATAACCATTACTAATTGCCGGAAAAAGTAATTCAATTACTTAGTTTCGTTACTCCCGATTCTTGTTTATAGGGTTTAACCTCCCAAAGCGACTCGGGCTATGAGAGACGCCGCAACGGAGGGCTCCGCATAATAAGGTTGAAAGCTGTGAGAGTTGGTGATTGATCGTCATACGGTTTAGGTGAAATAGCGCACTTAGACCAGGACAAGAGTGACAAGAATGACACGATTCTCTTTCCGAATAACGTCAACTACTAGAGGTTACTTAACCTGCACTACACGGGTCTCTGGCGTTTCGCCTCCATCCAAGTGCGACCGCGACAGCCACGAAGGAACCCGCGCCTTTCGGCTCTGCAGCCGAGCACGAAAAACCGCCGAGCCACAGTAGCGACAAAGCATTCTGGGTGATCGCGACGCGTACGACTTGTTGACCGAGAAGATGGACAAAACGCGGGCTCTGCGGATAACTTAGAATTAATCAGTGTTTGTACAAAAATACGTGCGAAACAAATGCGTCCGTGATTCCAGTACGGGAATATTATCTGCCATTTTTAGCGGTGTGGGTGGGATCGGTGCGCTGTAACTCGGAATGAATTAAACGAATAGGTTATCACTGGAATGATTCAATTCTTTTTAGGTTTAATATATGGATCGCATGTAAGGCAGATAACCTTGCTGCTCTACAACAATGCACAGGCGAGATTAGGGATCATTAACCCTCTGCGCCACGCATTATGATCGAATGTCTGTAAATGCGTGAATTTACATAATTCGATGCCAAGATTACGGGGCCTACATTTAACGTAACAAGAGGTGCAAGAATAAGTTGTGGCGCATTGCACAGCAATTAATTGTAATTAAAACGCAAATAACTATCTAGTTATTGCACAGTCGTAGATGCTGTATTTCGTCGTAAACCGATTTCAACGACCCACTAAAATTAAACTGCGGTAGTTATCGGCTGGCAACGATCATTCCAGCATAACGTACAAAAAAATTTGAAATTCCTGCCGAAACGGCCCGCGTTCAACGTGTCGTTAAACACGGCACTGACTTAACCAAAGCGATCGTGTGTAGCAAAGTATTTCAACCAAAAGTGACATAAAAGAACTTGCGGCAACAACGATGCTTAAGTTACCATTAGCTCAGTGTTCGTCTGAAAAGTGCACAAAGATGGCAAAAGCAAGTTGCGTGTCCAAATGAGGACGCCGTGTCGCAAAGAGTTGGAAAGTCACGTTCCCAGCATAAGCCAGTGACGCTACTACGCGATCTAATACGGTACCCGAATTCGGTCAGAAATGATCGTAATCGGGCGCGATCACAGTGTATCCTCTCGGAGAAAGTGGTCTGAAAGCTACAGACCCTGGTACACAACGTATATATTCGCAAACAAGTAATTTCTTGACGATCTTCGCGGAGAGGATTACGAGCCAATACACTTATTCCGCTAGTGGGTCGGCGCTTCTTGCGCAAAGCAAGCTACGAAAGAGCGTGATCTCAAAAAGCGAGTGGGAAAGGAGCTCGCGCAAACAGACGCGGCCGTGCCAGGAGATGCGGCCTTGAAAGTGCAACTCCGACGCGCGCCGCCGTCACGGCTTCTTCGAAGAAACAAAACAAAACAAAACAAAAGCTACGAAGAAACACCAACAACGTATTAGACATCACGATGAGACCCCGTCGCAAAGCGCCGCCGCCGTCTAGCGCTGCGCTAACACCCATTAAACAAGAAGGAGAAAAAAAAGACAGCAAGAAAGAAAGAAAAATTGAAGCATCAGGCTTCGTGAACTTCTTTAGCTATCTTTTGGGAAAGATCAAGCGCAGAACGGGCACTCACGAAGCTGAGATACACAGAACAGGCGCTATCCTGTGCAACTAGGGATACAAATGATAGTGCCTGGGTATTCTGTATCTAGGAGAGACACAATAGCACCTGACCTGAGTGTCTGTCCTGCGCTTAATGTTGCCCTAAAGATCTGCGCAATCTTAATAATAATTGTTGGGTTTTTACGTTACTAGCGACGCCGTAGCGGAAGGTTCGGAAATTTCGACCATCGGGGCACTGGCGTAGCTGGCAGCTGCGGGTGGGGGGAGGGTTTGTTCGGGTTAGCAACCTTAGGGGCAGCAGTCGAGCGCCATAACCACTAGACCACGGCGGAGGAAAGCATGGTTGTGCTTCATGTAATCACATAAAATATGGTCCTACTTTATATATAGTAAACTTGGCATTGTGGTGCGTAAAACTAGATTTTGTTAAAGAGGTTAATGGAAACAACACCGCATTTTTACGACTTGTTCAGGCCCGTAACCAGAGGGGGGAGAGGGTGCTAGAGCCCTCCCCTCCCCTTCTCGAAATTTTGGTGAAGTTTTCAAGTACCGCAGTACCCCAGGAGGGCTCGTGTGGCTTTCTGGGCTGATGTGCTGCGCGACCAGGCTCCTAAGATCTTTGCGACCGCCTGTGAAACTCAGCACTATGTGTGTGTGATGCGACATGTGTCTATCCTTCTCTCTCTCTCTTTTACTCCGCTATTTCCCCTCCCCATGTGTAAGGTAGCAAACTGCACGCATAGTCTAGTTAACCTCCCTGCCTCTCCTACATTTCTTCTCTCTCTTTGGTGAAGTAGGTGTTTTTACCAAAAACAAATGTGAAAATAGGTGTTTTTCTCAAATAATCAAGGCTTTCAGCAAGTGCCCCCCCCCCCCTCCGAAAAAAATTCCTGACTACGGGCCTAGGCTTGTTTAATGGGTCGTTTCTTCCAAATCTGCGCCACCCTCATAGTGAATGCGGAGGGCTTCGCAAACAGCGGCTTCCATGGGACTGCAATGTACGCTGTAAGGCAGTGTAGGCACGGGAGGTGGGGGGGGGGGGGGGGTTAAAACTTTTTTTTATGTGCATATATACACGCATAGATGCAAACACACGTACGAACATACCTAAGGGGGGGTCAGAAACCTCATACCACCTCCAGGGAAAAAAGATTTTTGGCTACGCTCCTCCTGTGAACTTAAATCAAAAGATTGATTGGTGAATATTTGTTAATGAACGAGCAATTCGAGTGTTTTCAAAAGTTATGGGCGTCCGCCTCAAGTGACAGCAACCCGCTACGGTGGTATAGTGGTTATGGTGCTTGATTTGCTGACCCGCAGGTCGCGGGATGGAATCCCTGCCACGGCGGCCGAATTTTCGGTGGAGGCAAAAATGCTGGAGGCCCGTGTGCTTATAGATTTAGGTGCACGTTAACGAAACGCAAGTGGCCGAAATTTCCGGAGCCCTCAAACTACGGTGTCTCTCATAATCACATCGTGGTCTTGGGACGTAAAACCCCGACAATTATTATTATGGAGTGACAGCACAGGCGCCGACTACGGTGGTGGGAGGATCGAGAACACTCCCCGAAGCCGATGCTTGACGGTTTACTTTCAAAAACGTTTCGTTTTGTTCATCGTAAACATATTAAGAATTTTTCGCCAGTCTGCGGGAAAAAAAAACACCCCCTGTACACACACGATAATCTAAATCTAGACCAGACAATCCTGCTTCTAAAAGCAGTGAGAGCATGCATACGTGTAAGACGAAAAAAAGAAAAAACACTCTTGTGTAAGAATACAATAGGACAGGAAAAAAAAAAAGTACAATCGCACGCATGCAGCGAGTTTTCCCAGCTGTTGCGCCAAGATCGTCGCGTTTTATCTAAGCGGCTAAATAAATAAACAAACCAAAATGCCGCTTTCCCGTCGCAGATTTCCAAGCCTGCCGCGCGAGGTCTGTCGATTTGCGAAAAACAACACATTCCAGCGCCAAAAATGAAGCCAAAAACTTACTTCTTTGCCTCTTTTTTTCAGTAACAAAGGAACCAGAAAGCCAAACGAATTAAACTTTAAAGTAAACAAATTCAAGGCAATGGAACAGTGCAAAAGACGGGATGTACGAATAAGAGCGACCGCTGAACATAAATAATCCAACCTAAAAAGAAAAAAAAAGCGTGACATTCGACGTACGATACGTACGTAGGACGTATTGCACGTACGCACATGTCGCAATGACATCGTCACACGTACAGTACTGAGTAATATGAAAGCAAAACACATTATTCATGTTTAATCAACGATTGCTTTTAACTTACAAAGATGAACGCGACGTTCTGAATTGCAAGAGATACCTTTTCGATTGCGCGATCAGTAATGCGTTCGGGAACTGCGTTTATCCGCCACCACCTTCAAAAAGTAACTTCAGTGTTCCCTCGCATACGTACGATAACCACTATAATGGTTATGGGGGTACGCATCGTGGTTGCTATTAGCTCCCGATTAGTTTTAAACACTTCCGCGTTTTTTCACGTGACACCTAAACCTAAGTACAAACGGGTGCTCGCCGGCAAATGGTGTCATGAGGATGCGCTTCAGACGGCTCCAGTTACATCGCGAAGGAGGATTCAGGGCGTGAGCGGATTTCCTCAACGATAAAGAAAAAAAAAAGTGGTGCCTCGGTCACAACCCGTCCATACTTTTTCCTACGTTAATGTTTCTCGAATGTATACTTAGAATAATCCGAGTATAATAACGTCGAGCAATGATTGTATAAGAGGCACTGTCGTCATTTCAACATCGGTGACAACATACGCGATAAATGTACAATTTCGTCACAGTTTTCAAACATGTCAGTTTCGAAGCGCGTTTTTTGTTTATAAGAGGCGTTTCTCGAATCACACAAGCCGGGCGGTGTAACTCAACATCGATGACAACCACGTGTATGAGTCAACCTGTATGTATCGATTGCAAAACGGTTCAATTTAACGCGCGAAACCTATTCGTTTTGGACAAGTGGTTCTTTAGACTTCACACATGCCGGGTTGTGAAATCAAAATCGATGACAACATATCCGTGCTGAAGTCAATCTGTCGCTGCTTCGAAAGCTTTAGTCCAGTTGAGAAACACGTGATACTAATATTTACACGAGGACTTTTTTTTTTGTTTATCTCTAGGCAAGATAATGTGTGCTTGTGTGCGAGGTCATGAAGCGGTTAAAGTCGTACGAATCGTATCGAAACAGGCGCGCTGTTTTCTCAAAGCGACTTCGTCGGAGAATAAACATAGAAAGCATGGCGATTTGATGAGAGCGATATCGGGCGACAGGAGTAGGGCGGTGGCAAATTGCCGCGATTTCTGTCGCTAATGCAAACATAGCGTAACGCGCTGTCTTGCAAAGCGAATTTGTCTGCGAAAGAAAGCAGAAAACACGAAACACGGAGATTTGATGAGCGCGATATCGCGCGGCAGACGTAAGGCGGTGGATAAATCGCCCCGATATTTTGCCAATGTAAACATAGAGTAACGCGGGGGTAAGATCACAAAAACGACGTACCCGACTACCGACCAGACCCACGGCGTGTCAGCTCGTCGAAACTTCCTCCATGCGACGCCGAGACGCCGAGTGATCCTCCGAGGCCATGCGATGCCGGATTCCGGACGGTTACTCAAGGCCGGGCGGGCGCTCTCAATCGGCAATGGCCACAGTGGTGACAACAATTGTCGCGGCCACTGGCTACAGCGATGCGAGGCGCTCCAAGCGCTGGCGTAAACACCGAGCTCCTCCCTTCGGGTGTGGGGATACACAGACGACGCGACCGCAACACACGCCCAAGAAAAAAAAACAAGATAAAATAACCCCGACCCGATACGGAACAGGGCTCGACCCGACTTCGTATGCGGATTACTGGCTTGGTGAGCCATTTCGCAGAAACGAAACTTGCGCGCGCAGACGGCTTGGTGCTGCCATCTGTCGGTAGGACTTGGCAGCTCATAAAAACTGCGCGAAATACAACTTATGAGAGATACAAAGGCCAGGGGCTGCGTTGCGCGTCGTGGTAAAGACACGAGAAAAAAAAAAGTACATTATTTTACGCCTGTGTTTAAGTGCAAATAGTATGATTTTAGCTAGTGCTTGGCAGTATCAGAGACGCATGTATCTTAGATACTATCTCAGATACTCTTTGGGTATCTTGTACTTGTATCGCGGTAGCATCTCGCAAGATGTATCGTAGGGCAAGACGTACGGGCCACAGTGGTCACAACAACTGTCGCGGCCACTGGCTACAGCTACAGTGCTACAGCGATGCCAGGCGCTGACAGCGCTGGCGTAAACACCGAGCTCCTCTCTTGGGGTCGGGGATACACAGACGACGCGAATGCACACACACGCTCAAAAAAAAAAAAAAAAGAAACAGATCTGCAGCGGCCCGATACAGCAAAGGCTAGATCCGACTTCACATGCGGTTCACTGGCTTTGGAAACAACAGAAACGAAACTTGCACGCACAGACGGTTGGGTGCTGCCATCTGTCGGTGAAAGTCGGAAGCTGATGCCGAAAGCGCGAAACAACATTGATATTTAACGGTGAACATCCGACAGAAGTCTGTCTGGTTGGGAAGTAACGTATCGTTGAAACAAAAGGACACCAATCAAGTCTTTAGGTAATAGGAGGACTCTCTGTTGCACGAAAATAAATAGAAAAGAAGGAAAAAAAAAGCCGCCCCCCACCCCCTCTAAAAAAAAAAAAAAATGTACGAGACGCGGCTCCGCGTTGTGCGTCGTGGTAAAGAGACGGGAAAGAACCGTACGTACGTTCGCGCTCTTGTTTAGGTGCTAATAGTATGCTTTTCGCTAAAGCGAATGAGTTTAGAAAAATGAGCGACGTATCGGGCAGGAGACGTCGCACATCCACCCACTCACCCATCTATTTACACTAGGCTTGTGCGAATTTATTTATTTATTTATTTATTTTGTTACCCTCAATGGCCGAAGCTTTACAGAGGGGAGTGGGTTACAACATGAAAAATACAAAACAACGAAAAAAAAAACGTGCTATTTTATACATGAACAAGACTAAAGCAAAAAACATCTCTACTCAGTGAAACGCAACAAACGTGAAACGTAAAAATTCAAGAACTTCGAATATTCGAACGTATATTGCAGTATTCGAATTCGCTTCGATTCGAATTCAAATTATTGGAAATTTCAAAGTATTCGAAATGAACGAATAGGTGTATATTAGTCCGCATATAAGCCTCCTGTAAAGGTGGTTTCGCTGCAGTAGAGAACTGCTATGCCAAGAATGCACATTTAAAGGGAAAATCCGCACTGCCGCGAAGCCTCACTTCAAGGTTAAATGAACATAACATAGGTCGGCAAAAAATGTGGAGCTCACTCAGACTCACTCACGAAACATATCTTACCCTTATTGCTCACTCGGACTCAAACTCACCAAGCTTTTCCTCATCCGGACTCACTCGGACTCAGACTCACTATAATTTTTCTCAACCGGACTCACTCGGACTCAGACTCACCAAAATATATTTCACCCGGACTCACTCAGACTCACGGCTCGATCTGAGTCTGAGTGAGTCGACTCATGAGTCCGCTAGCCTATAACTAGCCTTTTTCGACCATAATGTCAATGCTCTTTAACGCCAATATCTCGCATAATCGGTGCGCTACTTAGCGCATTTTGATCTCGTACCTTCAAAGACGAGTTATCTGAGTTTGCAGTTAAATAAGGACCTTTTTATTGAAAGAGATGACTCGCACGTGATATTTTTATCAGTAACTTCCCGTGAAAAAGTTTGCGGGGGGAGGTCAAGGCACCTCCTCCCTGCTCAACTCATGCCTCTGATCAATAAATATTGAGCTGACGTATGAACGGTAGTGCGTTGAATTATGCGGGAGTATACGTGAGTATAAACGTGAGCCGACATAAGGCTGATAGTGATGCTGAACTTGAGTAGATAAGACCATAGGTCGGCGAAAAATATGGAGCTCACTCAGACTCACTCATGCAATATATTTCGCCCTTAGAGCTCACTCGGACTCACACTCACCAAAATTTTCCTCAACCAAACTCACCCGGACTCAGACTCACCAAAATTTTCCCAACCAAACTCACTCGGACTCAGACTCACAAAAACTTTACTCACCCGGACTCACTCAGACTCAGACTCACGTCTCCATATGAGTCCGAGTGAGTCTGAGTGAGTCGACTCATGAGTGAGTTCGCCGACCTATGGAACATAAACATCGATTCATCATTTTTGAAGCATAAAAGCTTGTTATATCGGCTTATATGCTCTAAGTATAGTAATTTAAAACGTAACACGTTTTACAGGTTATCACTAGCATTCTACCGAAAGTGAAATCCTGCTACTATTCAAACTTGCTTCCACTTCCGTTGAACCAAAAAGAATGACATTTGCACATGCCTTGTTTCAATTATATATATATATATATATATATATATATATATATATATATATATATATATATATATATATATATATATATATATATATATATATATTGTGCAGGTTAGTTGGGTCATGCCAAATATGCTCATTTTTCTTTCTAATATGTGATATATACAATTCGAATTCGATTCGAAATTATTCGACCAAATCACTATTCGCTTCGAATTCACTTCGAACCTAAAGTTTACTATTCGCACAAACCTAATTTACACACACGCATACACACAAGCACAAACACGCAGAAACGCACGCACACACAGACACACACACGCATATATATATATATACACATGCACACACACTTGTCTGCTTGCCCACAAATTGGCTCCAGCGACACCTCCTATGGAAGAACTCTTGATCACCCCTAGAGTAGATAACGTACCATCGCATTTTTGGAATATTATTCTTTGATGGAAGCGCCATTTCACTGGAGTTCGTTTTCTTCTGAAAGCCATATTGGTTGTCAAAGTATATTATTTGTAGTGCAGATATTCATAATTCGTGCAATCATGATGTTCTCAAAAGCTTTTGCAAAAAAATTTAGTACGGAGATTGGCCTGTACTTTTTTTGTCATTTCTATAGCTTCCTTTAAGAGAATTCTCCGACGGTTACGAGACTGCCTAGTGCGAATTCTGAGCGCAGCGTCGTGTTGGAGCAACGGCAACAGTGCTTGAAGTTCTGGCTATCCACCGTTGTAGAAGTGTAACGTGCGTTACGTATTTCCACAGAAACTGCCAGCGCTCCGGTGCTACGCACACCACTCTGTGCATTCCAGGCGTCGCTAAACAAGCGAAACACCGACAGCCCCGTTACAAGCGAAGCCAGCTGTAGTGCACGCGCCAGCCCTGCATGAGCCCAAGCTTCGACCGAGGAGCCAGCGCGCGTGTCGGAGGAAGAAAGAGAGGTTAGCGACCAGTGGCTCGTGTAACGACAGTCTCCGCGTTGGCTCTCTGTAGTCCTCGTTCACCCTATCCGTAACGCAGCCGACACCAGCCAACGGCGACGCCGCTCAACGCAGGAACGGGCGTTTAAGAGCTGCGCTCTAAAATAACTGCCACTCTTGGAATGTTCAGTGAATTAGGAAACACACAGAGTGACAAAATCTTGGAAAACGTAAAAGCTTCGCATTTAAGAGTGGAACGCGATAGCGTAAACGGGGCCCGTTCGCATCGCCTTCTCATTCGCCTGCCAGGCATCGCTTCTCGGAGGATGCCTCCACAGTGTCGCGAGTGAAGGACATTAGCCATTGGAAACTATTCTAGGGCACATACTACAAATACAGTTTCGAAGTGTCCACTGCGTGCTAGGCAAATTAATCATTTTGAGAAGTGCCCACTAGGCACCCGTAGAGTGAATACGGGTGCCTGCACACTTTGTATTCTGCACACAGAATACAAAGTGTGCAGACACCTAGACGTCTGCACACTTTGTTGATGCTGTAGCTGATTATTATGATCAGTTATGGCGGAGCCCTTTCCGATGTGTGGCCCTTCAGACCATACGGTTTCCGAATAATACACTAGACGGGAATCTGGCGCTAGTGTTTACGGGAGCTGCAACGCATGGCGCTTCAGCCCGCATGGGAATGATTGGTGGTACACGGATTTGTCTAAGCTTTCGGCTCCGTTTGGCTCCGTGTAGCCTGCAGCTGCTTTTTCGCAAGACGAAGTTCAGCAATTGTTCAGCAGTTTCACTTCACCCCCCCCCCTTGAATTTTTAGGCTCACCAATTCAAATCAGCTCACAAAGTAAGTTCACAACGATCCATTCATTTATCCGAAACAAACGCCAAAACACGACAACAAACAAAGCCACAAGTGCGTTCGAAGCCGCAAGCACGAAGATTAGGCAAATCCATCTACTAACCATTACTCCTATCATGGCTGAACGATCGCAGCTCAAGACTTCCCTCCTAGTAAATATTAGGCAGTTTTAGAAGAGCGTGCGCAAAGCTTTGCGTTAGCTTTTCGCGCAACTGCGTATGCGTCGTACGCACACAGCTTGCGGGCTCCCATTAAGTGACGGAAATAACGGGCCGCAAACGCTAACGCTAACTTAGCGTAAGCTATTCTAAAACTACTCATTGTAGGGAACTCCATGCTTTAGACTACCCACTGGTTGCATTGTTCACACTGTGTGAAGACTGGCGCGATTAGACCCTTCCCCCAAGTAATATTACATGTGTTTACGCGAATCATCGCACAACATAACACCTGCATGTTTTTTTCTTCCTGTAGATCTTCAAACACTGGCGTGGCGCTGTGGTAGAACACCTCCCTGCAAAGCAGAATGCTTGGGTTCGATTCCGGCTCGATCCCTCGATCTTAATTCTGTTATAAATCGCGATGTTCCGTTATGGACAACGCCGACGCTGACGGCGGAATTTGGGCGAGACGGGCTGTTTAACGCTATTGCGCTAAAATGACGTTACGTATGTTTGATAAAGGATTGCTGCTGATATGGTGCGTAACTGCTTTAACAGGCCGGCATTTTATCTAGTGTGGCGTATACCGGCCTGGCACGGTTCGGGCAAGGCGGGGATGCGCTCCGCGTGTTGGCTTACAATCTTTACAATGCTACAATCTTTGCAACATTCACTATCTTTATATCAACCCCCGAACTGCTAAAGTAAACTTCGCAAATTTTATGAAGACGAACTTTTCGGGGATTAAACAGCATATGTAGAGTTCGCAATCTGACTGCCGTCATCGCATAGGCAGACAAGCGAGGCCAAACGTGCTGCATCGACCCTCAGCTTGCAACCACGCGATACGGGTAGTAAATAAGTCTTTATTCCATTATTTATCTCTCTTTTCCTCTCTTTATTTCATCCTATCGCCTTCTTCTTCTTTCTCTCTTTCTCTCTTTCTTGATCTCTCTCATTTTGCTCTTTCTTTCTTTCTTTCTTTCTTTCTTTCCTTCTTTCTTTCTTTCTTCTTTCTTTCTTTCTTTCTTTCTTCTTTTCTTTCTTTCTCTTTTTCGCGTGTTTCACGTGCTCTACTTTGTGAAGCAGTTTCCGTTTAACGCCCGCACCTGCTGTACTCGGTAGTGGGGCTTGCGCAATTCCTGTGGCGCATACCCTCCTGCGGTTTTCTGCGGACACCAAAGTTTTTTACAGCCGGCTTAAACAGCTCACCTGTAAAAAGTTGGTCACAATGCGAAGGACAGATAGCCGGTGGCTAGTTAGACCAACGGAATGTATGCCGAAGGATGGAAAACGCCGCCAAGGACGGCGCAGTTAGGTTCAGGTGATACGAAGTTTCCCGGCATAAAACGGAGTGGGCTTGCGCAAGGCAGGCTAAATTGGAGATAGTTGGGATCGTGTTGCAGATGACAAAGTATGACTGACGATAATTTTACGAGCATTGGTTAAGAGATGCGAGTAGGACAAGAGAGGGCAACTGCCGTTTGCGAGCAATATTATGACTCGATAGCGTTAAGGAGCTCGTTTCGCAGAAATTGCGGCGTTTGCGTCGTTGGTTGTAAGCGCGCGAAAATTCGAAATAGGTGCAAATAAATAAATAAATAAATAACAAAGGCAGCTTCGCACAAGGGGTGGCAAGCCTGAAGAAAGTGCGGAGCTGGGCAGGCGCCTCTGTTCCTCTTAATTTTTCTCTTTCATTCTTCCTCTGTTTCTTCGTGTTTCTCTCATATATCTGTTTTTTCTTCGTGTTTTCGTCTCCATTTCTGTTCCTTTCTTTCTGTCTCTCTTTTTCTTTCTATTTTTCCTCTTTTTGTCTTTCTCTTTCTTTCCTATTTTTGTCTCTCTCCCTCTATCTATTTCTCGCTTGCTTCCTCTTTCTTTAAATCTTTTTCTATATTCCTTTCTTTCTCTTTCTTGCATTTCTCTCTATTTCTCTCTTTCTCATTCTTTCTATGCTATGCTTCACTCCCTCCCCTCCTCCTTTCCCTCCTTCTCACCCTCACTTCCCTTTTCTACCCCCTCGCTATAGGATACTATGCAAGGCTATGCTATGTTCTGCCAGCGTGTCTGGATATGAAAAGGCGCAAGGAAAAGCTTTAACGGCTCCGCTCTTAATACTTCGGTCCGAGCGAGAAAGGAGCCCAGGCCTTCTGCGTCGCAAGCAAGTGTTCTACTACGGAGCCCCACCACTGCTTCGTACAAAAACGCTATAAGCATTTCATGTAGTGGGATGAGTCTCCCTAACGCATGTAATATTGCTCGGAAGAATGGTGTAAAAAATCACACCATCTCCCGCTAAAGGGGACCATGAGGCGATGCGAAGCAGCGTTTCGGCATGTCGAGCCCGCGTTTCAGAGGGGGAGTGGAGAGGAGAAAGCGGGGAGAGGCTGGAGAAGGGGACAGGAGAGGAGGTGTGTGGAGAGGGTCTGCGCATGCGCAGTAAGGGTGGTCACGCCGCACACCACCACTACCACCGGTTTCAACTTCTCCATAAGATGCTTCGCATCTAAAACATATTGCGCAAAACGTGGTTGGTTTAAAGCCGACTACCTATCACGAAGTGCGAAGCCTGCGCAGTTGCACAGTTGCACGTGGCGCCTCACGTATGTGTAGAGGGTGTTTCACCAATTTGCAAAAGGAAGAACTATGGCGTGGTGGGCACACTTAACCGTACTTGCAGTGGGACATTCCAGTATCGTACGAAACGGGCAATGTTACGCGCACAAATGTTGCTTTTCTTGCGGCACGGTTCAATGCGATGCGCACGTCGCTCAGTTACGCTATCGCGTTCTACTCTTGAAGACGAAGCTCAAGCGTCATCCAAGTTTCCGACACCTCTTGTTCCCTTGGCGTAGGAATTTGTTTAACAAGAAAAGATGAAGTTATTTTTACTAAATTACGATGTCGCGTTCCTAAATTAAACTTTTATATGCATAGATCTGGTCTGGCTCCTTCCCCTCTTTGCTCGTTTTGTAACCAGGAGGAAACAATTTAACATTATTTCCATGGGCGTCCGGAGGGGGGTGCAAGGGGGGGCGGCTGCCCCCCCCCCCCCCTGGAATTTCGGATAATATTTTTCTATGCAGCAGCAATAAGCTACACACGTTGGTTAGCACACGAAAGGTCCGCATATCCGTGTGAAACTGCCTTCAAGACTGCCAGCCAACTTTGCACGTTATTTCATATTATTAACTAACCTTGCCGGTCAAGTCACGGTAGTGAACCCTCCCTCCCACTCCCCCCATGGATGCACCCCCCTGGAAAAATTTCTGTGGACGCCCTTGATTATTTCTTATCATGTAACTGCTTCAATTTACCGAGGAAAAACATTCTCAAAGCAGCGTTTTATCGTATTAGATAGGATTTCATTACTTCGAATATTCTGTCCTTGGGAGCCTCCTCATTAGGTCGTTGTCACCGGGATGTCTGTACCGCTGTACAAAAATTCTTAATCAGGGCGATTTTGATTCTGAATTTTTAAATTAGCATTAATAATATATTCTAACCTTCTATAATTCGTTTTCACATGTGACGACTTTTACCTATAAATTATTCGTTTCATGGCCAATCCCCCAGAGTGGGTGTGAGCCATTTATAAAGGTCATCATCATCATCATCATCATCATCATCATCACCTCTGCTCACGCTTGGACCATTCGGCATCGTAAACATTTTATACCCTTAGGACAGAGCATATCTCTGATAACCTCTCAGGGTTTCGTCAACAGAGATGACCAGTGCCCTGACCGTACCATGTTTATTCGTATGCTACTAGCAATAGCGAATGCTGGCGAAGGTATGGATATTGATGACTACGTATAGACTATCGTCGGTTAAAGATTAATAATATATGGGGTTTAACGTCCCAAAACAATGATATGATTATGAGAGACGTCGTAGGGGATGGCTCCGGAAATTTCGACCACCTGGGGTTCTTAAGTACACCGGCCTCAAACATTTTCGCCCCAAGCGAAAATGCAGCCTCCGAGGCCGGTATTCGATCCCGCGACCTTCGGGTCATTAGTCGAGCGCCATAACCACTGGACCACCGTGGTGGAACCCGGGTAAAGTTTGGCGGTATGCAAGTTTACAGTGCATGTTGCCGAGCTAGTTGGTTCGTTGCTCTAGAAAAATATGTGTGGCGCTAAAAGGATGGGGATACGTGCCCGTGTTTGTCAGTTCCCATCTTCACTTTGTCTCCTTGTTTTTAGCGCCACAGTTATTTTAGATGTGAAGCATTTTATAGCGGAGTTCAATCAGGTGGTGGTGTGTGGCGTGACCACCCTTACTGCGCATGCGCAAGCCCTCTCCACACACCTCCTCTCCCTCTCTACTCTCCCTCTCCGATCCCCCTCTCCACTTCTCATTTCCCTTCCTCTTCCGCCCTCACCCTCTCCACTTCACCCTTCTCCTCCCCCTCTCCCTCTTACACCTCCCCTCTCTTTCTTACCCCTCCCCTCTCCCCTTTGCCTCTCTCCCCTCCCCTCTCCACTCCCCCTCTGAAACGCGGGCTCTACACGCCGAAACGCGGCTTCGCATCGCCTCATGTCCCCTTTAGCAGGAGATGGTGTGATTTTTCTTATGCGAGTGAATACATTGGTAGAATTCCGTATGCCGTTATCGTAGCCAACATCACTGGCCGTCACGAAATGAAAGTTGGCGAAAAATACAATTTCATTCAATTATCGGTGGGGTTTTACGTCGCAGAAACACGATATGTTTATGAGAGAAGCTGTGGAAGAAGGCTGTGGGAAGTTTCGACCACCTGGGATTCTTGAACGTGCACCTAAATCTAAGCAAACAGCCCTTTAGCATTTCGTCTCCATAGATAGGTATAGGGCTAAGCATAAAAATGTATATAAGATATATATCATACACATTTAGTGTCATTTCGGGAACAGGTCACAGTTATCCATGCATCCATCCATCCATTCATCCAGGGCTAGGGATAAATAGTCACAGTTTCGCCGCAACGGCGAAGCAATGAATGCGATAGCAATAAATTGGAATGTAAAGCGAAGAACGGAAAGCAGCTCGAAATTGCGAGCGCGTCGCTCGAGCCCAAAGGACGCACGAAAAGAACGCACACAGGACGAGCGCAAACTAATGCGTCACAGCTCGACACTTGAAGCGCACTGCTCAAACATAAAGCAGGACGCACGAAACGAACGAGCAGGTAAACACAAGACGAACGCGAACTAATTGTCACAGTTGTTACTTATTTCTGTTTGAACAGCGCACTCCTTTCGCAGCGAGCGCAGTAACCTTCGTGCCCCCCGCAACACCCTAGACGCCGCCCCTTCTTTCCTAGAGGTAAGCGCACGAAGGCGACCACGCCCTGTAGGGCGAACAGCAACGGCGTTCGCAGGAGCGGGGCGACGATGTTTAAAGCGCGCCACGCACGCACGTAGCGTCATCTATGTGTTCACTAAAAAAGCATGCTGAAGTAGGTGGTGTATGATGCTGAAGGACGTTGCTGTTCGTGGCCTAACGTCTAACAAGAGGTCACACGTTCGAGTCCGCGCGTCAGAAAGATATTCTGAATTATTTTTCTTTGTGGCTTTTATACATATATATACACATATACATATACGGTGAATGACGGCGGCCAATGACGGCAAAAATCAGCCGAGACTGTCCATATAATTGCTATCGCAATAAAAGATGTATTTAAATATAAGAGATATATTACACACATATAGTGTCATTTCGAAAACAGGTCACAGTCGGGATTCCTGTACAATCCGTACTGCGAAGGCTGAACCCGACTTCGGGAACCGTAGTACAGGTTCCTCACGAGCACGTACCGGACGAACGGCACGTTGCACGTTCCGTCGTAGTTGTCGTAGTCGAAGTCCGTGATGAGCACGCACACGTCACCCGTGCCCACGCCGAGGGCGTCCAGGCTGAAGCGGTCGTGGTACTGCGCCAGCGAGGAGATCGCGTAGAACGTCACGTGGTTCTTATCGCCGCCCGCGCGCTGCAGGATGCACGAGTGCGACCGGTTGTCCTTGCAGAAGCTCTGTTCGTTGCAGGCCGCGTGAAAGGGTGTACGCCCGTAGAGTAGACCGTCTTCGGGCATTTGGACGCGGCCCGTGGTCGAGTCCCACACTCCGGCTACGGTTATCGGGGCCAGCGACTCGATGATGCAGAGGCTGCTCGCCTTAATGCCCGGGTCTGTACCGTTCCTGGTAAACTCGCGGAGGGTGGAGTTGGTCTGCTCGGTGAACAGTTCGCAGAGTCGGTACGGGTCGGGCAGCCTGGGCGGTATCCGGTAGGCGAACACGAAGAAGTACTTCACCACGTTAGCCACCTTGCGGGAGTAGTCGGCGCTGATGCGGTCGTTATCCGTGATCACAGCTATGATCCCCTCGCTCTGCACTGTGCTGCGGGCGAAGGCCCAGTGAAAGCCGAGGACGACCCTGACGAAGGACACGCGGTCACCGCCGCTCTGGCACTCCGGGCGAGGTTGAACCCAGTGCAGGGCGAGACCGTCCAGGCGGTACGCACTCACGGCCTCCAGGACGCTATTAGTGAGCTTACCCAGCATGGCAGGGTCGCTACCCGCCTTGGTGAAATGAGGAGTGTCCGAGCCGTATCCGCCCACGGTGACCAGGATCTTGATGCCCGTGTAGCCGAGGTGGTCCGTGGTGCGGCGCAGTTGTTGCAAGCCGTACAGCTGGTCGAACACGGGCGTGCGGCTCTTGATCTTTCCGTTTTCAATGCCGACCGACCAGTAGACGAGCTTGGAGCAGATCTGGTAGGGCAGCGACTGGACCGAGTAGTGTCTGGTGGCGCCGGTGCCGTCGGACAAGCGCGTGTTGTTGAATAGACAGATGAGCTCGGAGGGTGAGGTGCTGTTGAGGAAGGCGCTCGGCTTGTAGACGGACGAGTTGAACGCTCCGGTGATATCGGCGATGACGGGCGGGTCGATGCAGCTGTCTTTCGATGGTGTAGTCGACTTGGGAGACTGAGTGGTGCCTTTAGTTGGAGTCGACTTCGGCAGCGGAGGCAGCGGGTTTGGTGGAGGTGCAGCTGCAGTAGCGAGTGTACCGAGAATGAGAAAAAAGATCAATGGAAGGCAAATATGACGGGGAATTTTCAGGGTAAAAACTGAACTTTTTCGTTATTATTTTCTACTGTTATTTTCGAGTGTTCTTAGACACTCAAAAATAACAACGTAAAACTTATGTTAATTATCTTGGGCACAGAAACACGCAAGTGAAAGAAAGCCAAGAAAGGGCACATATTTCTTAGCGAGGCCCAATAGCACAGGCGTAGGCAGAATGTTTTTCGGGGGAAGGGGGTGTTAACCATTTTTCATATATGGTCGTGCGTGTGTTTATATGCGTACGTTTATGACCATGGAAAAAATGAAAAAAAAATGCTGGCGGGGGGGGGGGGGGGAAGGGTGGTTGAACACCACCTGGCTACGCCAGTGCCTTGTAGATGTTTCTTTTGGAACGTTGGGGGCAACATAACCTTACACGAAAAAAAAAAGAAAAATTGGGGGACCCTTAAGCTTCGCCTTTAAGAGTTGAACGCGATAGCGAAATCCGGCCCCTAGTGCGCACTACAACCACTAAGTGCATACTTATTAATGTGTATTGCTACACACACACACACACACACACACACACACACACACACACACACACACACACACACACACACACACACACACACACACACGCACACACACACACACACACACACACACACGCGCGCGCGCGCGAGCGCGAGCGAATGGTACAGATTTTTGATCTAAATCAAGAGTCGCATGGCCTCCAAGATACACGCCGCGCGCTCGCCACCTCGGAGGCCAAGAAGAGTCGAGACATATTTCTCAATACCTCACAGATGGCAGCACATTATCTAGCGTTAGCTGTTTGCTTGTTCAACATCTCCTCTGGAAAGCCAGCGTTGGCTTGATATGTTTTCGTCTAGATGGACATAGTTGTCCATTTTTAGAGCTGTTTGAAAGTTCGTGTGTGTTTTTAGCGGCGATGGCTGCACTATCCCGGCCGTTTTCGACGTAGTTTGATGGCCTCGCTAATGCAGCTACAAATCGTTGAATGGGCGCGTTTTCGTCGTGACACCTGCCGAACAAAATGTGTTAAGGATACTCCTTCCACTACATGTCCTTTATGTAGTGTTTTTTTTTCCGAAGCAGCTGCAAGAAACATCATGGCTTTGAGGTAGGAAACCTACTTGCCACGCGAACGGCGCGGGTTCGATCCTCAATGGTACCGAAGATTTTATACTTTATTTTATTTGCTTCTTTCTCGATTTTTCGCTCATGGACGATTTTTCGCTCACAACCAACGCTGCCGACGCCGACACCGGATTTTCTGCGACACGAGCTCTTTAACGCTATCGCGTTAATATCCGTAGATCCCCCGCCTTGTGGGAATCGGTTTCATGCCAAGCAGTCGGCGAGTAGTTATTTGCTGCATTTTTTGGCTTCGAGCCAAGCGTTACAAGGTGGATCGGCGTGTTTTGGTAAGTGTAGTAATGTGCACATCGTGATCTTACCAGACACGTCACGTCGACAACACTGGCGTTTAAAGGGTAACTTATGGTCCGACGTAACGTCAGCACTCACGTTAGAGTACATACGTTAGTATTATCGAAACAATGTTCACTGTACGGTGCGATGATGTGAATATCATACGTAACTTTCGTTAGCGTATTCCTCCGGGGTCGAGCAACACTTGAATACAGCTTGCTGGATCATAGGAATACAAATGTAATATTTATTAGACTGCTATAAAAGGGGAGCTACGACGGGAACCACGGAAGTTAACCTGACATGGTGCCTGTATCGTAGGAGTATATATGTCGTGTTTATCGCTTTGTTATAAAATTACATAGACAGCACCACAACCACAGCTGACGTTGCTCTGACATTACACTTGCATAGGGTGTTTCTCCAAAGCACTTTCTAAACGTGGCGTAGCTCTGTGGTAGGATACCTGACTGCCACGCAGAATGCTTGGGTTCGATTCCTGATGGGATCCTAATTATTATTCCTTGCAATTGTTGAGTCATCGCTGCCGGTATCTGTTTTTCTTTACGCTCTCGCATTTAAATTACCAATGTCTGTTCTCACTGTTCCTGGGTAGTATAATCTGTCAATCACCTGTGGCGCATACCCGTACACGGCGGCCCGTGGTAAACGGGTATGTGCCACACGTGTCTGAGGGAGTCCGGAGGCTGCCATCTCGCCTCTGTTGAACAACCATTCCCTGAATTGGTCGTGGGAGGCGCGGCTAGCGGAACTGGAAATGGGAGGCCAACTGGCGACCCTTGACCAGGCCCGGCGAGCCGCTGTAGCCAGTGGGGCCCTGGAAGAGGGGCACTATCCGCCCTAACCATTCCAATCCCTGATATGAATAAATGTTTCCTCTCTCTCTTCTGTCTGAAGGAAATGATTTGACGACGTAAGCGACAGGATTTCCACGTTATTGATGTCATGAAGAGACAGTCATATTCGTCCAAATTGTCTTACCCTCCCATGTCAATTTACTCTACACCAAGTTAAGGAGGCGGTCATGAGAACACTGAGACGTAGGCGGATAGATAGATATTGTCACGGGAAATACACAGACTCGAAGGAACAGGAACAGATGTATTTACAACTGGTTAAGCAAGCAGCGTTGCCGATAGGAACAGCTGGCGCCAGTCTATCTTGTTGTCCTTTTCTTCGTCTTGTTGACCGCGATGTCACTGGTACGTAGCAATATATAGGTAGACACGTAGATAGAAATGCTCAAAGTGGCTTGGGTTCACTAAGAAATGCTTCGCATTTAATAAGAATCGCTCCCAAATAAAACGCCATAATGTGTCGTATAGAGTAGTCAGGCTATTTTCCGGATGCCTTTCAGGAATTAGTTATGGCATCACGGCTCCGATGGCAAATGACATAATATCGATTATCTTGGCATGTTTAACAATGATGGTTGATGGTACTTCTCAAGACGAAAACCTTAAATGCCTCGTTGCGCGGCCCCCAGGGCGAAAGATGGCAGGCGAATAGTCGTATAAAAACCCACCTGACCTAATGACGTCATGTAAGTCACCATGTGCCTTCATGTGACGCCTACCGTGACACATCCATGAGCTTCTTGTGTGAATAAAACAATAACAACAGTAATAGTACTACTGCAGCTACCCGTTAAAATTTTAACGTACTCGAAAACGTATTTCTCCTTTTCTAAGACTGAAAGGCCGAACCGCTTGCGAGACCGACGTATTAATGTGTGGGCATACATACAACATCTCTAGGAGACGGCCGCCTTCTGATCAAGACACACAGTCATCCATGTAGGCAGTCTACAGATCGACATTTGATGAAAAAAAAATTCACAGCATATCCACGGGTGAATGATGAAGAGCTTGGGCGAAGCTCCTGAAGCAATCATGGCTACACCGTGAAATCTTCAGTGGTTTCGCACAGCAGTAACCAAAGCGATAGCCCAGCACATCATCAAAGACGTGACAAACACTGTATATATTTATACAAGTAATTTTATTAATCATAATTGGTAGCTTCCGTTCCCCCTTCATTATAACGGCTTTATGGTCGGTGAAGTGATGGATCGGTGATGGGTCGTAGTGGGATGTTTGCAAAGACGAAGTAGTGGGCAGTTTGCAAAGGTGGCTTCCGTTCCCCCTTCATTATAACGGCTTTATTGTCGGTCAAGTAATGGATCGGTGATGAATCGTAGTGGGATGTTTGCAAAGACGAAGTAGTGGGCAGTTTGCAAAGGGTCGGTGATGGGTCGTAGTGGGTTGTTTGCAAAGACGAAGGAGTGGGCAGTTTGCAAAGGTGGTTACGCCGGACAACGGAGACGTGACAAGGTTAGACTAAGAGGAGCTTCGCCCCTAAACATGGCTGATCCCTCTGTCATAGGAATCGGTATAACACGAAAGTGAAACTTGTGTTCACAGACACCGTTGAGCGTTTGCTCTGCATTATTTCGCCTCAAGGGCGAAGGAGCGAATGCTATAGCAACAAATTGTAATGTCACGCGAAGAACGGCAAGCAGCTCGGAACTTGCAACGCGCTGCTCAAGCAGAAAGGACGCGCGGAACGAACATACACAGGATGAGCGCGAACTGTGACAGTTCTAACTTATTTCTGTGTGAGTAGCGCGCTCCTTTCGCAAAAGCGGCCGCTGCAGTGAGCAAAGTGACCTTCGTGCTCTCAACGCAAGCTTTCAGTGAGAGCACAAGACGTAGTACAAACCATAGCCATCAAGACATAAGCGCGTGCGCACGAGCGACCACGCCCTGTAGGGGCGCGCTCTCATCTCAACACGTAGGGCGTTGACCTTTAAAGCGCGCCCTTCGAGCCCTTCGCGCCATCTCGCTATTGATAACGAAAACACGCTCATGTACCACCGATCGCTGAGTACCGCCACCGGCAAATGGTGTATATAAATAGCTCGCCGTTAGTATGGCGAAGAACGTGCCGTCTGTGACCGAATCCTTTCGCGTCGTGCGCTGCGGAGCGAGGGGTCGTAAGTTCGGCTCCTGGTGACGGAACTTTTGCTTCTAGTTTTTTCTTTGGTATCTATTAGTCTTTATATTTACGTCACATCTGTGACGGAAATACGTCAGTGGAGCCATGGTGGACGCCGGCTTAAAACACTTTCGTGTTAAAAACAGCCGTGCACCGCGATCCCAATTTCTCTATCCCCGACAGGTTAGTGACGGCACTTTCTCAAAGCGTTAAGATTTTAAATGAGTTGGCCAGCGCACTGTAGATTATGCCTACTTTTCGTTCTCACGAAAGGACTTGTTGGAACCGTGTATTGTGTACTCTCGGCGACAAATGAAACGAAAACAGCGGCAAGCATTAGCAGTGTATACTGCGCACCGTCCAGTCGTCACCATTGACAGTCGCGCAGCACTCCGGTTTGGCGGCACCGCCCATGTCCACGGTGATGACCGGATGGCGCGCAGTATACACTGCTAATGCTTGCCGCTGTTTTCGTTTCATTTGACGCCTATAGTACTGGCCATAAAACTATGGTCACTTAGCGCAAAACAGCGAAAAAAGGCTGGGAAGGACTAAGGTGAGCTCTACCTTTCGACTGTTATGGTTGAAACAAAGTATATATAGGGCATATAACTTTTCATCTGCTCAAAGTACTAAACAACGTACCAGCACGCATCACATCGCCGTCATCAAACCTTTTGAAGAACCGTGCTCTCGGAAGCAAAGAGGGAAAATGATGTGTCGCTGATACACGATTCACCCGAGGCAAGATGGACAGCGCCAAAAAGCACGGCCACGAAAAGCAAACGTAGCAGGAGAAGCGCTGACTTCCAAGTGAATTTATTGAGGTGAAAGCGTCATATAAGGATCTGAGGGAACAGTTACAAAGAAGAACAGGGAAGAAAAAAAAAAGCGCCGACACTAAAACAGCAAGAAACAGAGCTAACAACTGCGTTTTCGTGGCCGCGCTTTTTTGCGTTGTTTATCTCCAGTATGAATAACCAACTAATCCTGTCGGCTACTTCTAATTCCCCCAGTTTCTGTACCTGTGGCTGCCGTGGGAACTCGTGGACTGTCGGCGCCGGCCGGCGGCAATGGGGGCAGCTGGACGATAGTGACGTTGCTGCGGAACATGAACGGCAGCAGCAACATCCACGTGGAGAACAAGACGGGTGCCATGGCGGCGGCGCACAGGGCCCAGCTGCGCTTACACACCCGTTCTTCCTCGGGGGTCTCCCCGAAGCCCATGGACGCCCGGCGCACGGGAGACGGCGTGTCACGGATCACGGGGGCCGCGTACTGGGCGCTCGGCGGCGTCCGACGCGGCGTGAACAGGATGACGTCGGGAGCGACCTCGGCGGCGCCGAGTCCCGCGAAGCCCGTGTAGCGGCGCGGCGCGGCCCGATAAAATTGGGGGGCGCGGGCGCCCGCCGGCACATATGGCGCCGTCTGCGCCGGTTCGGGACGTCGACCCAGCGGTGACACCGATGAAGTCGTGTCGGAGTTGGAGAGCGGAGCTTCGCGAGGCATGTCGTTCGCTAGACGCCGGTTCTTCTTGTCAGCCTTCGTTGCGCACTCTCGCGCTAGGGCTCGCGCCTGCTCGCGTTCATTTGCACGTCTTCTTCTTTCCATCGGTGTCTCTCGTTATAATAATAATAATAATAATAATAATAATAATAATAATAATAATAATAATAATAATAATAATAATAATAATAATAATAATAATAATAATGATTCTTTATTACCATCTCGTAAGAGCATAAATACAAATTGCAGTAAGGTAGAGCTGGGCGAGCTGCAAACGATATGCATACTTGAAAAAAAAAAGTCTCTGTGGTGTTCGCGCTGATTAATACAAAATTCGCTTGCCAAAGCTTCACTGGGCTTGAAGGGCAGAGCCAACAGACAGCAGACACAGGAATTCTTGCAGCTAACAGCACAGGAAAATGCAGGAAAAGTTTTTTGAAGGCGAAAGTCTTTAATCTCTCATTCTCGCGGTGTCTGTCCGTCTGTCAGTGCTCTGGCACGGTGCCAGCTGTAGCCTCTCCCCCTCGCACTCTGTCAGCAATCACGTGATGGCACAGCGGCGCATAGCAACAGTTGCGCGTTGCTGGCGGCGTGGCGTCGCCGTCCGGCGGCGGCATCCGTCCGGCAACGGTTAAGTTGCGCGTTGCTCCTTCCAATGTGCGTTGCGCAAATGTTGCGCAACGCGGCGACGTCCTTCAGCGGAGTCAAATGGCCGCAGGCTTTCGCGGAACACACTTCGCGATTCACAAATTTTCCTTCATTTTTTTTTGTTAGCAGGAACATATAAAATATAAACAGGTGCGTGCAGCAATGCGGGAAGAAATAAGCTGAAACTAAAACAAATGACGTGACCTAACCTGAAATAAGGTCTGCGTTCATATATGTAGCGAACTGCGAAATAACAACCATAGAATAGTAGAATGCCATCAGCAAAACGAAAGAAAGAAGATTTGAATACTTCACAAAATTCTCTTGCTATAGTTCTGCCTTCTCAAGCAGCTGTACATTGCGTTCTATACGTGATAACAGGCGCTTATAGCATGAAGGAGTGTCATAATTTACATCGACACCAACTCTTGTTATTGTCCTTGATCGCGTAGTAACTGTGGCTCACACCCACGGCTGAGTAATGACGAGGAATTGGGTGGTTTTATAAATTTATATAAAACTTAAATCGTCCCTAACCACCCAAAGGCCGAAATTTGTTTGTGGTGTTGCATTGTGCGCGAGTCTAGAACGAACACGTAGCCGCGAAAATGTTTCAAAGCGGTGCCATAATAGAGGGGTTACACGGGTTTGATGACAATAAAGACGTCCTCGCTCGTTACCCTCTTTCCTTCGCTATGCTCCGCTCGTCGGCTCGTCTCTCCTCCAGGCCGAGTGCTCCTCCTCGCCGTGCGAGGGGGGGGGGGGAGGGGGAGCAGCAAGCGCACGTACCTGAGAGCGGACAAACGGGTATTGTGGATGACCAGCTGACGACATGTTGATGTCACGGCCAACGCTGATGTGCTGAGGATGGCCGAAAGGCACGGAGCGGAGAAGGAATTGTTCCTTGGAATTTCTGGGGCGCACGCGACGCGTAGCGCTGCCGCGTTTGGAATTGTTGTATCGTGACGGCATTGTGAAATCGATAGGCGCGTTTACTTGAAATGCTAAAAAATCGCGCTACGAGTGGGTCGTTGAATGCTTTAAACCCATTACAAAGGGCTCAGCCAAAATTATTCATCGTCATCAGGCACAAACAAAGTGCACACAATGTCTTACAGATCTGTAGCGGTTATTTCGCTTCTCCGCAGAAGGACGAATAATGGTGTAGTGGGTGCTTCCCACCTTCACAACAATTATGATTTAGAAAGAGAGAGAGAAAGGTTGATTTACAGAAAGGCAGAGAGGTCGGCCTGAGTGATAACATGCTCTAGCCTGCTACTCTACACCGGGGGTGGGGCAAAGGGAGCAGAAAGAGTGATGGATGAGTAAGAGTGATGGTAAGTAAGGGAGGTTAGTATGCACAGTCCCGTCAAGGTGGCGCAGTATGATTTATATCGATGAAGGACCCTTCGCGTCCCGAGATATTCACCGACTCTAGGGCAGCCCTCCGGGCCTTCGCTTTGGGCGTGGTCTCAAGAGAGGCTGTCGCTATTCTCAGTTCGAGGGGTGTAGTGGGCTTTCACACAATTACCTAGTTCCCGGTCCACATGGGCTCAGGGGTTCATCCAACACTTCCCAACGTCAACGAACTTGCCCATAACCATGTGCGAGAAATCACGTGCCACAGCGGTCCGGGCGGGTCCGGAGGCGGGTTCACGGAGAGCTTCAGGGACCCACTTGACACCTTCAACTAAGTTACGTCGCACTATCAACTGTCAAGGCGGAGATACCCCCTCCCGCATCCCAAGCTTACTAGGCCGCAATCGTCGGCCCTTCGGATGCTGTAGGCAGGTTCCTTGCAGTCTCGCAGCACGTTTAGTCACTTTGCTGAAGCCATAAATCCAGGATGCCGTAGCTGTGGGGCGGATAATTGCAGACTCCCTCATATGCTCTGGCAGCGCCCGGCGTTACTTAGAGCAAAGTTCAGCACAGAAGAGGACTGGGAGAGCGCTCTTAAAAGCCGCGAGCTCTCAGTCCAGCTGTCGGCAGTCCAGGAGGCCTGCGAACGGGCGGAGGGCCATGGTCTTCCAGTACCGGCGTGGGCACGGCCAGCAACTGCGGCGGACCCCCCTTCGGGGGTTGTCTGATCGGGGTTCTCCAGGACTTCAGCGAGGACATGTGGACAGCGCTCTTGCGCAGCCCAGAACTCCATGACCAAACCCTGGCCGTCCAGAGTGCCCGCGAACGGGCCGCCAAGCTCGGCTTGGCGGTCCCTACGTGGGACTAGCCGGGTGGCGCGGGGTCTCCCCTGCGTCTTCTCTGGACCCCAATAAAGTTTGCATCATCATCATCATCTCCAGGACTCTGATCAGGGTTCTCCAAGTTAATTTCATGATCGTCATCGTGGCGTAGTGGCTACATTGAAAGTGTACTTGTACTAGTAGCCCCAAGAGAGTATACAATGGGCTCTAGAACTGCCGCTCTTCCAGCTTTCGCTGTGGCTGTGCTGCGCATTCAGCGCAGGCCTGGCGTTTATTTTTTTTCTCGGTGGATTGGGGGCTCTTGATAGCTTTCTGCCCCCAACGTGAGATTGGAGGAATTAGTTTGCAGTGCCTCCGGGATCGGCCTGCGTTTGACCAAGTCGTGTCACGAGGTGACTATGTGACGTCATAGTAACCTTATGATGTCATAGTAACCTTACAAGTTATTGCGACCTGTGACGCCTGAATGAAGTCATATGGTGAGGAACTCACATATTTTTGCATACTAATGTTGACCCCGCCGCCGACGGTCCCATTTCGCGTTTGATGAGGCAGCGAATCTTCATTTGACAGCATGGGGAAGTTGTCCTTGCTCGGCGTAACACTTCTACTGCTCTACCCTCTTAAATAAGACGGGTACGAACCTACGTACGTAACCAGCCTTATAGGATTTCACAGGCAAGCTGGCTTTGTGCTAGTTCCGTTGAGAACCCGGCCTCCACTTGAAGTCTCATGTGAGAGTACCCGTGGAGCCAAGGGCCTCTGGCAGGCAGAGCAGCGCAAGACAAGGGAAATCACCCAGTTGTGCTAGTGACTAGTTGTCTGGCGGTCTATCTGCGCCCACTGCAGGGCAAAGGCCTCTCCCATGTTCCACCAATCAACCCGGTCCTATCCTTGCTGCGTACGCGTTATCCGGCAAACTTCTGATAATCTAACGTCTAACTTTGTCCCCCCCCCCTCGCCCGTTTACGTTCCATTGGAATCCAGTCAGTTACTCTTAATGACCAGCGGTTATCTTGCCTACGCGCTAAATGTCCTGCCCATGTCCATTTATTCCTGATTTCGACTAAGATGTCCTTAACACCCGTCTGTTCCCTGACCTACTCTGCTCTCTTTTTGTCCCTTAAGGTTACACCTATAATTTTCCTTTCCGTGGCTCGCCGCATCGTCCTCGTCACTGGTTTAATTTCAGGATGTACAAATAAAAACGACAAGACGAAATACTGGAAGGTAAATTTGTTCGTCGTAATAAATCAGATTTAGAACGTGGGTCTCCAGCAATGCAACTTTCTCGCCCGGTAAGGATGCCAAGTTTCGAAGGCTGCGTTGTCATCTCCGTGGACTGGAACACAGAAGAGAGAAGTTACTTGCAGGCGCAGATGGATGACTTCGGATACGGTACTCAGATAAACATACTACATTCTCACTTTGGAAGGCAAGTTGCCAATTCAGTGCGCTTGTGTCATGTAGACTAAGAATTTGCGAACGAAACCCAGCATGCGCAAACAAAGTAATCGTCCATTGACCAACTTTTAGATCATTGACTTCGATTGACTGTACACATGTGTGCAAATGAAACTGTTTTACATATCACTTGAATATGCTCCGCCATAAAACAGTAAATAATATCGACAGAAAAATTTGGTAACAAAAAATAATCGTTTACAAAACAGCTGTGGCACAGTTTCCACACATTAGTGTTGAAGAGCCTGGGATTTAATTACTTCATCCCGCTTGTGTCAATTTCTTGCAGTCGCACTTCTTTAATTCTTATAGGCATGGAGTGCTTGCAGCTAACGTATCCTCGAACCGAGTGGCCATACGCAGCTGAACTCAAGGGGCGGCCGAACAAATATAATAAAATGTGAAATGCGCGACATTTTTTTTAAGGATTTTCTGATCTCAAATCGGTTCTGCGCAATCCCGCAAGGTGGCGGAAGGTTTAAGAAAGGAATTTGCCATTCTTAATCCTTCTGCCACCTTGTCGGATTCCGCAGAACCAATTGGCAATATTCTGTGTCTATGCCCTTCGAGTAGTCGAATATTTCGCCCTCGCGCTTCCAATTTATACCTTCCTGCTTTGCTCACTTGGTAGAGCGACCGCCCCGGAAAGGCTTTGGTCCCGGTTTCGATCCCTGGACGAGGACGAATTTTTCGGCAAATAAAAAGCTTTCTGTCCTAGAAATCTGTACGGATTTTCTTGTGGCTTCATGCTACAAACGGGTGGTGGGCAATTTTCCTTTCCTTCCCACACACATACCTTACGCCACGGCTCGACAGAGGGCGCTTCTTCACTTGGGAAGCAGGTAGTGCACGGGCGGCATGTCTTCAATGTCCTCGCCGTTCTTATCGTTGCACAAGAGCTCGAAGATGAGGTTGCGCACGTGGGGCTCGATGGGCTTCTTGGACACCTGGGCCACCACTTCGCTCATGCTGGAATGAGAACACAGTGGTGAAATTACGCACACCTTTGTTTTATATGCCAATTGAAAGTGTGGAATAACATTTCCAGTAGGACAAACCTTCCACTTTACCGGCTATGGAGGCAGTAGAAAAAAATATGCTCCACGGGAAGCGAATAGCAATGATGAATACTAGAATAGTTTAAGTGCAGTACTGCAGACAGTTTTTGTAAAAATTCATAGTCAATCTGTAGATGATCAAGCTCAATTTTGTACCACAGTTCCCAAATAAGAAAATATTATCAATATTCCAAAAGATTCGTGAAGAAAATCAATATTCTGCTTCCGGAACATCCGGTATATATAATGGGCTTGAAGCCAAGCAATGATTTCAGCTCTGGCTGTTCTAGATCATGAAATATCGTTCCGAAGTATTGAATAAGTTATTAAAAACACTTCTGATCCAGCTCAAGTACGCCGTATCAAGCTATATTGCAGATGACATGCTGATTGACAAAATGTATTAGGTTTTACACGTGGACAACAAGCGCTATATTTCAATAATACTATGAAAATTTCTTTTTATTCTTTCCACAACCTTTTTGGTCTCTACAACCCTCATGGCCTCTAATTCGTACTGGAGCATTGCAAGTGATGAAGAAGACTTTTAAAAGGGTAACAGCTAAACCTAACATTTTTGGGCCTACACACTCCATGGCAGTTAGAACGTAACTGCTTGTACAGCAAAGAGCTGCGCATCAGACAGTCTTTCCGGGACACATCTACCTTCGCGTAATAACCAATGCATCAGCATACCGCCATGTACAACGGTGGGATCTTAAAAGATCAGTGCAAGAGGTGGAATACAAATAATGTATGAGGTGGTCACACGCAGTCAGAATCAGTGACATCGTGGTGTAACCTGGTGCGAGAACTTCAACGCAGAGCCGTCACCTGCACATTGTTTTTTACCGAGCCTCCCTATAAAACGCTTTTGCCTTTAGTACCCTGCAAAGATTGATTAATACTGCTCAGACTAAATTTTTTACTCTCTTAGAATTTTGTGTCCCTCTAATCTCTCTAAAATAATCAACAGGGCTATGCCAAATGCTGTTAATTGCAAATGGTGGTGTAGGAAATAAAAGCTGTTAACCTAGTGGATTGATTTCAATAATCTTTAGCTGAGTTTATTAAAACCACATGGAAGGTACCTAAGAGTACACATAGACGCGGCTAGGTGTGAAAAGAAAAAGCTGCATTTCACAGCTTAACTGTACGGAAAAAAATACAGGGAACGGAAAGCGACAACAAAGGAAACAGGCATGTGGCCCGTCACAGCAAAGAGTAAAATAAAATTCGGAGATGCATAAAAATATTGAAAACAAAGCAATAAAATAAACGAATGGTGCTAATTAACAATCACAAAATTAACCTAATAGTGATCACTAACAAAATTAGCACGGCATATGTAGTGTATCGATCTTAGAGAAGATACGTAAACTTTCAATTGTTAATTTCCACATCTTAATACACTTGGAAGACGCACACCTACAGATCAATCACTCATCAACGCATGTCTACTGGTAAATGAACACATACGAGATCTTGAGCTGAGCACTTCAATTTTTGGCGCTCTTATTTACGAGCCTCTCGGCAGTAAAGGCTTAAAGTTGGACTATTTTGTACGAAATTAGAAAGTTCCTAGGCACACTTTCGTTGTTTGTAACGTCACTTTAGCCTGTAACATTGGAGACAAGTGTCTGCACCCCGCCTTACTCTGTAGCGCACTCAGGGTCAAAATAAGCGAAATGCAGTGAAACTTCACTTCAACGAACTTCAAGGGACCGCAGGAAAAATTTCGTTAAAGTGAAAATTCGCTGAACTGATCTGTTATCTGCAACTTGTTATCAGGAACAAAGAAAACATCAGTTGTTGAAATTAAATGTGAACTCTTTTATTTGCAATGCTGCTTATTTGAACGTGAATTTCTGCTTACTTAGCATGTTTTCAAAAAATGTAGTAGTCTTTTGCTGCATTTGTGCACTTGGTACTGCGGTGGTGATGAATTGAGTATCTGTCCAAGCTCTCATAAACATTCTCTGCACAACACTCTGCTGGGCATCGAAGAACTTCACCCTTTCCAAGTACATCAGTGCTTCTTTAACTGAAATTCTTGATGCTTCCTCTACAAGGGCTACTTTTCCTCCTCCTCTTCTTCTTGAGATAGCACGCTCGCTACAATCTCTTCTGTAGACAGACTGGCGCATGTCTCAAGGCAAGAGTCACAAGTGACATAGTCCTCAAAACGCAAAGCACTATCTGTACCCAGTCTTTCAGACAATTTCTGGTGAATATGGCGTTATAGGCACTGGATGGTGTCACAAAATACGTTCGTAGAACTGAAATGTGCCCTGCACCGATTTCGTTAAACTGAAACGCGTTAGCACTGGGTCCAATGGCGCTTCGGTCGGGGATTTAAAAAAAAAAAGTTCGTACAACTGAATAGTTCGTTGAATTCACATTCTTTCAAGAGGTATTTTACGGTAAGACGAAGACAAAGAGATGAAATGCCAGAAACCGGTACTCACGGAAGATCAAGGCGTTCGTTGACTTTCGGCGGAGACATCGAGAACGAGTACAGGATGGACAGTCCGTGGGACAGCATGGTGATCTCAACCTCGTGCTTGGTCTGCGAGCACGAGAAGGAAGATGACGGAAAAGCCACTGTCAACAAGAGACGAGCTTAAAAGCTTTAACGTAGTCACACGAGACATAGAAGTAGTTCGCTGCAATCCAAAATCGCCGTGTATACATTGCTGTAAGGTTGCAGCAATGTATACACGGCGATTACATTGCACCAACTTACATTGCTGTAAGTTGGTACATAACGCTGAACACAGGCGTGTGCATGGTGGGGGGGGGGGAGAGGGCAGAGGGGGTGGCCACCCCACTTAACCATCGGCAGGGAGGGCGCCAATTCTGCCGCACAAGGTCCTCGCTACACATTATTTTTGATGATAACAGCGATCGAGGGCCCCTGATGTTGCATTCCAAGAACAGTTTGCTTGCCGCCTTCCCCTCCGGGAAGTCTGGGACGTATGGCAGGCCTTTGCCAGAAGCACGCCTTCGCTTCATTTTCATTTTCGCATCTATGGTGCAGCTAGTTTTTTTTTCGGACTCGACAAACGAGGGCGGGCGCAGCGGTAAACTTGCCCCCCCCCCCCCCCCAAATTGGAGAACACTGCGCACGCCTATGACGCTGAAGGGATAAACCGGTCAAGAAGACAACAAAGGCGAGAATGGCCCACACAACGACTGGACTATCAACAGTGCTCTATTAGCAAACAGCATCTTCCAGAAAAGTAAGGTGCGCATGCGCTGTTCAACCAATGAAAAGCGGACTACTCAAAAACCGAGAGGCTAACGCCAAAGTGATGGGAACCCACATTCCTTCTGCATAAAAGAAAGAAATGTAGTGCTGACACAATTGTCGCCGTGCAATTGCACGGTGGCAATTGTGTCAACACCACAGAAGGAATGTGGGTTAACATCACTTTGGCGCTAGCCTCTCTGTTTTAGATGCGAAGCAGCTTTTGCTCGTAGTTGTGTCCGGTGGTGGCATCCGCAGTCCCCTGCGTATGCGCGTCCCCTCCCCCCTCTCTACTCTCCTACGCTCCCTTCCTCTCGCGCGCCTCATCTCTCCTGCGCAATGCCGCGATGAGCGCCAGCGTATGCGCGTCTCCTCCCCTCTCTTTCCTCTCCTACGCCCCCCCCCCCCTCGCGCGCCTCATTCTCTCCTGCGACAAGTAGGAAGCAGCGACACCTCCGGCGTCTTGACGTGGCATGAGTGGCCGATGGCCGCATCTGCTTCTGTGGCTCTAGACGCGGGGCGCTCGTGCTCTCCTTCCCTAGCTGAAGAATCCCATGACGACACCAGTGGCATGGACTGCAGAGAGGCAGACGCACATGATCTCGCGACTTTGCGGGAGTCGAATACCTCGGACGCCGGCAGTTCCACGCAGCGGGAGCTGGATGGAGATAGTGCTGATTCTACGCCAGAGGAAGGCACAGGCTCGAGAAGGCAAGAAAAAAAATTACATCATCTCCCGCTCAAGGGAACCATCTCCCCGCTGCTTCGCATCCACACATGGTTCCCTTTAGCGGGAGATGGCGTAATTTTTTAAATTAGGCCGCTTTTTGTTGGTTGAACAACGCATGCGCTCCTGGCTTTCCTGGAAGATGCTGTTTGTAATAGAGCACAGCTGATAGCCCAGTTGTTGTGTGTGCCACTTCTCGCCTTTGTCCGTTGTCTTATCGACTGGTTTATTCCTTCAATTATAAATACATACTGCAGATACAGAAAATTGCACCATCTCCTACTAAAGGTAACCATGTGGGGATGCGAAGCAGTGCTTGGTGTTCACTTGTGTTTCCATTGTTGTTCCATTTGCATGTTGCCATGTATGTTTCATTTGTGTGTGGAGTTATGTATATGTTGTCTACCGCTTATGCTGTCCCCCCCCCCCCCCCCCGATCGTTTCCGTTGCGCTTCGGCTTCGCGTTGCCTCGCAGCTTCGAGGTTCGCTTGCCGGCGTTGCCGTTTACGTTCAACTTCGCGAGCGTCCATAGCGCCGTTGCGAAGGAGAGTGCAACGGGAGTGAGCGCACGCCAGCGCAGAGTTGTGGCGGTGAGAGAGAAACGGGAGAGAAGAAACGTAGCGGAGGCAGCGATCACGCCACCTCCTCCACCCCACCTGCTCCCACCTCCTCGCGCTCTCGCGAGGAGAGGGGGCGAGGAGTTGGCGCATGCGCTTGGGGGAGCGGACGCGTGAGGAAAGGACATCCCCGAGCAAAAGCTGCTTCCCACCTAAAAAACAAATTTCGGCAGTATGTTACTCTTTATCAAATGAAGGCTAAAGCTTGCTCCACACTTGCTAATGCACTAAGACTTCTTGCAAGACATAACGCGCTGCCGTGTGGGAGACACGCATTAAATTATGTTGATATTCTCAGTAGATTGCACTGTTCCTACCACTCCTGAAGCGTTCTGCACCTCACATGGTGCCATGTCATGTGATGATGCCATGCTGTGACACTCGATGACTCCGAAATTTTTATGATCTGTGACGTCATTATTAAGTCACACGGTGACGTCACAGTACGACATTGTGAGGTAGAAAGTGAACGTACGAAATCACCAGCGATTATGCAGCAATGTACTATGTGTTATATTTAACGCGTCAACGATGTAGATCCACAAATCTGATCCTGAGCAATATGGTCAGCGCTATCGCTCCGTTTCGAATGTTGTTTGCGTCGATGGGCACAACCTTACCTAAAAGAACTAGTAACTTTAGCTAACGCTCTGGAGAGCACAGACAAAATGCCTGGACTCTCATGTTTGATATGCTGTTGATTTACGTTTCAATCATCTTTAATTCATTCAACATTCGTTTCCCTGTTACTTCACAATTAACTTTTTCACGTTAATTCGTATTTAACTCCTCTGATACACTCAATAATTACTTCTCATCACTTGGCATACACTTGCTACATTAATGCACATTCGATTCAACTTTAATCAACTTTAAGCGTGACTTTTGGTACCCTTCGTTTGCACGCTGACACCGGATGCCATTTTTCACTCATGAGTGATGTAAGGCCTTCACCATAACAATGTAACAATATTTGTACTACATATTGCCACGCGTGTTTATTGCTTTGTTTTGATGTATGCGGGTTTCACCCACAAATACTGTTAGAAACGCTAGACAGAGACCGCGCCGCGATGTTTGAGAAGTTTCGCGTTTGTTTGATATCATTCTGTTAAGATTGCGGTCAGGACGCGAATAGTCAAGTTTATTCGAGAGCCTGCGCGAGCACCAGCGTTGTATAAAAGACGACGCGTTCCACCGATGATCTGATTACTCGACGGTCGACGACCGTTCTCGTCGCTATGAGTGCACAGCGTGTATTGCTTGTATTTTGTTTTCATTTTCCGGGACAAGTTCGCCCAAATGAAGAATTCTGTATTTCCCAGTCTTGTCTGCATCCTTCTACACCGTCACAACCATGTGACAATACGCATGTCGCTGAAACACCCACCTTGAAGTAATCCAGGAACTGTTTTAATGTGAGCTCGCCTTGAACTTCGAAGTGGTCCCACATCGTGTACTCTCGGCCGTTGAACTGGCGGAGCGTGAGAGAAACAAAAAACATACGCTTTCAATTATTACCTGTACATTAACTCCGTTACTCTGACAACAGCATGACACGCAGCACCATCTCATGTGCTATTCAATGCAGGGCCAGTCGTATGAGCAAGTGCGTACAAAACATTTTCCGACAGGCTCCAACAGAAAGCGCATTTGTGATGTGTAATATATAGTGCATCTGGCGCATATTTTAATTTATTGCTTCTCATGGCCACAGAAACCTTATGGAGAGCTCTGAATAATTGCCAGTAAAGTTCTTGGAAGTTATAGACCATACTGGTATCGTAATTATAGGGCGAGTGCCCGAGTATGCAATTAAGAAGGGAAATGCATAGTGTCCCTGCAAGCCACAGCAGCCCCCTTTTCAATCTTAGCACTGCTTTTCCACATAGAACACTTGTACTACGGCTAAAGCGACTTATTAAATGTCCGACACGCTAGAGAGCAAGGCCAGAATATTTTACAACCATGGTCATTTATTTTCTCTTCGCCGTGGGGTTAGGAGCTGCGTTCTGAGAGATTTATGGTGCCCGTACAATCAGCGAAATTTCTTGAAATTTCGGAGTCTCACTGGAATACGGGGAGCGTTGAAAAGTATGCAAAGGTATGCAGAACACAGCTTAATGCCAATTGTTTATTGCATCAACATAATTGGTCGCAGCACAAATAAAGGCACATATTTTTTGTAGCATCAAGCTAAATAAGCCAGGGAGAAAACACTGCATGTCTGTCATTGACGGTTTAGCAGTTTTTTACCTTTAATTTAATTATTCTTAACCCTTTGCGGTCCAAAACCTTTACCCACTTTCCGGCTCTAGCGGTCCGAAACTATTTCGCCAGTTTCTGGCGCCGCGAATAAAAACACAAGCTGTGGAAGAGAAACGCACAGGATATTTATTTTTGCTCCTGCATTCTGCAGGCAACTCTTTTAGTGATATTTGGGCAACGTATGATACCGCTCAAAGCATTCCCCTGTGTGCAGGCCAGGGTTATTACTGCAGGTTTCCACCGCCGCCGTCGTCGTCTTCGTCACTCACTTCTGTCGAATCACTGTCATCACTGTCTGGTGGAGGCACGTAATTCTCTTCCTCACTAAAGTCATCCTCGCTTTCGCTAAAAGCACCGCCGTAAAACGCACGCGGTGAAAACGTGGCCATGCTTCTCAGCGAACCGCGCGCGCGAGTGGGTACGCTCTAGGCCCCGTGCTGATCATAGTGCTGCACCCTAGTGTCAAAAAAGTAAAACCTCAACAAACAAAGCTCACTTATTCCTCAAGAGATGGCCCTTCATGTATACAAAAAATGCGCGCGACTCGCGGTGAGAAAACAGCAAAATTTAAACCACGAACACCCTTGTCGGGCGGGGCCCGACAGCGGACCGCTACGGCCGTGTTGCGTTGTCGGGCGCTGCCCGACAACGGACCGCAAAGGGTTAATTAACTGTATGCCAAGAGTAAGCTACATCGTGCTGTGAGTTAAAAAATAACTGTTCAACTTCAAATCCGCTTGCAGGGCTGTCCTTTTTGTGCATTGTATCATCCACACATGCGGTAATAAGGACATGTTAAATAGATATATCTTTATCCTTTAAGTCGATACTACAACGTTATTATTAACTTTCACAGGAACTACTCGGCGTATTTGAAATATAAGTGCGCATTTAAAATAAGCGAAAACTGAATAAATCTGCCGCCTTTCATTTAATTTGGTTAAGAGATAGACAAATCTACCTGCAGTACCCATCTTCAAGGTAAATAGGCGTGTTGTAGACGATAATTACATTTGAAGTGGATACACCCACCTGCACTGCGTGACACGAGCTAAATACGAACAAGGAATTTTCCTTCTCACCTTGCTTTTCTTCGCAGCGATGGGCTCTGTGAATCCAAAGAACGGCAACGCCAGGTTGACGAAGCTGTTTCGGTACAGCTTCAGCTTGTTGTGCCCCTGCACCAGCTGCGGAGAAGAGTCGCAAGCAACACGCTCCGTGACAATGCGTATCGTTCCGTAGCATATCCCCAACATATACCCCATCGTAAAATCTTACACATAGGTAAGCGTAAAGATGAATTCGATCAGTTCCTTTCGTAATAAAAAGTTGCCGCGCAGACACGGACCCAAGAAGAGATCAGAATTATAGGCGTGCGCAGTGAGGGGGGGGGGGGGGCAGGAGGGGGGGGGGGAAGCCCCCCTAATCATCGAAGGGGCGCTGATTCTATCCCATACCTTTACTGAGTCGGACCTTTCTCATCTATCTGCAATGCTCAGAGTTACGGCTACGCACGTTTTTTGGCTATGATGGCGACCAAGAACCCCTGATGTTGCAATAAAATGACTGTTTGCTTCCTTCCTTTACGCAGGAAAGCAGGGGACCAATGGTGCGCCTTTGTGTGAAGCAAGTCATCGCTTCATTTTCATTTTTTCCATCCATTACAGAGCTCGTAGTCTTTCGGACCCGACCAACCGGGGTGAGGGGGCGGGTGGGCTTGAGGTGCTGCGGTGACACTTGGCCCTCCCCAGTTGTAGAACTCCGCGCACGCCTATGAGCAGAACAACGTAAACCCCGACTAATAACTGAAAGAGAGCACTGCGGCGGAAAAGAAATTATACAGAAAATGCTATCCACGCAAGCGCAGCCATGCAGCGCAACCTGTCAGTCCGGAACTCGCGGGGGTCTACGCTAGAGGTAACTAGACAGGCATTTCACTACTTCTTTATGCAATTTAATTGATTAACTCGAATCATCCAGAGCATCAATCGGCCACCCCGCTTAAGTTATGCATCTCATAATGAAAAAGCAACAAACCTCAAATCAGTGTGCTTCTTACAATGAATCGCCAATTAACCAAAGTAGAGCAGAAGTTCAGAGGAAGATGGAAGCATGAAGCGATGGACAATGCTTGAACACGGGGTTTCGGTAAAGAAAAACGCGCATGCTGTGGGGAAACTAAGGAAACCAAGGAGCATGTTATAAGTGATCCTGAAGATATCCACCAGGGTGTATGTTTGGGCACTAGCCTACATTAAGCCATGGCCTTCAGGACAGCAATGGAAAGCTGAACACGTCCGCCATAGAATAAGTAAGAGACCGTTAGACTATTGGTGGCGGAAAAGTAGCGAGAAAGGACAAAAAAGAATACTGAGACAAATATGGTCAGTCTGCCCTAAGGCGCAGAGAGTTGGGTTGTGAATTTATGGTGTTTTTTTTTCTACAGTAAGGTCGATTTCAATGAAGTATACAAAGCATTAAGCCAACACACAAGAAAAAAAAAGTTTTTTTTTGTTTTTATGGAGCTTGGTAGCGCCATGTCCATTTATCCATCCGACAAGAGGCATTGTCTTTTCGTTCGTTCTTCACCACCCCCAATCCCCACAACATTTTCGCACTTGCCCTAACTGTTCTGTTTTGTTTGGGGCAGCGGGTACGAAGCCTACTGTTACACGCGATAAGGTAGGCAGTTGCTGCCTTGAAGACGACAAGACCACCTGTCAAAACGTGGGCTCCAGCGACACCCCGTGTTCAAGCATGCTTCAACTAACCCAAAGCACTTCACTTTGTGGAGCTCAAGGCAGACAAGACTACACTCTAATCACGGTAACGTTTACGACAGCATAAAAAGACATGTAACTTATAATTTATAAGTTACGTGGCTGTTACAGCAATTTTATCTTTGTGTTTTCTTCATTTTCCTCTCTCATAAAGGTTACATCGACAGTAGCGTGCCAAGTTAAAAGCTAAAGCACCGCGATGAGCATTGTAACCTTTAGATTGTAACTTATAAAAGCGTAATGACTCATCTGTCAGGGGACCTACACTATGGAGTGGAAGTTTATTGATCAATGTGTCGCATCGCGATGTGTCTTGTTCAAAGCTGGCTTTATCAATTGAACAGCGGATGATGTACACACAGAACGGGTCTTGACAGCAGAAAAGCAAATCACAGAAGCAGCGATTTTACATTGCGGCATACTGAGGCAAGCGATGGTGGGGTATGAACTAAAACTGGAGTTCAATAAGGTGAGCCCGCTTCCAAAACCCGTAATTTATGAAGTGACATAATCTGCACAGACATCGGCAGAAGCGTAAGAACGAAAAACTATCGTATGTTGGTCAAATGTTTGTGCTAAACAACTTATTAAGTAGCTCTTATACCTATTTTGCTTTTAACCCGCAGAAGTAATTAATTTGCCTCCGGGAAGCTTCGCATATGGCGACAAGATAAAGTACTGTGAGCACACGACAACCGACCAAATTAAACTGACGATGCGATCGAAGAACCATCCCATGGCGCGAGAAAAATATTTTTCCGAGACTCGCAATACAATTTATTCGAATTTCGCTGTCGTGTTGTCTAGTTTGTTTCCGCGTTATAATTAACGGATCGCAAAGTTCAGCAAACGTCTCGGGTCAACATAGCACCAAACACGCTTAACCGTCATGAATTCGCCAACACGGGAGAAAAAGATGCCGCTGAGTTCACAAAACAGCGTGGGACGGCCGCTCCAGTAGAGAGGCTGCGTAGAGAGATGTATGAGCTCGCGGTGAGTAACAAATGTGGCGTCCTCGAGGCACCGCTTCAACTTTATCGAACCGGGGACGGCGTCATCTCTCCTAGGCTTTGCACAGCTTGAGGTGTATGCCGGGAAGAGCATTTGAATGCGTGGCGGTTGGTGCGGTTGTTGAAGTCGCGTTTGTGCAGTGCTGCTCTTTGTTTCATCGATTTAACCAGGTTTTACGCCCTGCGCTTTGTTGACGTGCGTGGTCTAATCGTGTTGTGTACGTGAGTGGCGTGTAACTAGTGATACAGCACGCAAGGACAGTCATTAACGTGCGCGATCCGCCGCAAATCAGCCTCGAGGCATTGCAACGGGCAGATTTAGTGGGCTGCGCGGCCGTTGCGACGAGCTGCATTGCTGATTCTTCGCTTGAGATTGGCAATTGTCGAGCGGATTGCATCCGTTGTTACGTTGCCCGAAGACAGTAGTAAATGTGATTTGCAGGTAAGCAATATTCTCTCTTCAGTACGTTATTTGCTTGTGTATATGTACTTATGTCGCGTGTTTACCTGAATTCATGCTCATGCTTACGCTACTGTACGAGATGGGTCGTGTCATACTTTTATGTAATCGTGTCATACTTTTCTGTTTTAAATAAATGGTGTCATATTTTTATGTAATGCATTGTTATTGGCAGTATTTGCTCTGCGTTTGACATTACAAGATGTATGTTTGGGCGTATATTATCAAACATACGACTAAGATCGTTCGTTATCATACACGTTTGTGTGAGAAGAGATGAAGGACAGAAGTTTAACCCTTCTTGCTGTCGCCGTCTTGGTACCTTCAACACGCTCGATGAAGGGTGCAATCGCGGTGTGAAATACTGTAGGCGGCATAAACAAAGTGCCCCAGATCAGCTTTGCCCAGACGAGCTCTGCGTGCGCAGTAACTCGCTCCTGTCAATGGCAGTCTGGGCTGTTTGTCATGTCCTTGTCACCGGTACATGATATTTCGTAATTCAACTTTTCGCCATGCTTCAAACTCTGCTGCGGTTGTTTTAAGTGGACGAGTGAGGGTTTAAGGCGGTAATGCGGGCTAGTTGGTTGTGATCACTGGTGTTCATTTCGGTAGCGCAAAGAAAATTAGACACATTAAAAAAAAAAAGCCCTCGTAGAATGATGTAGCGCGTCGCGCCTGTGCAACGGGTTTTGGTGTGTTTCTTTTCAGTAAAGTCTGTTGATGTGTAGCGCCCGTCCTGTCTACGTGTCCTCTCTTGTCTTTAATTGTTTTGCGCTACCGAAATGAATAAAGCTATAAGTACACGAAAGACAATGAAATGGCGTTAAGAGTGCGTTTTAAGTGTAGTTTCAAGTGTCTTAAATGAAATCACAGCATCCTTCCGTGTGTAGCTGAATGTACCAAACCCGAGGCACTGCGGCGGCCGAAGTAAACATTTAACACACACACACACACACACACACACACGCACACACACACACACACACACACACACACACACACAAAAGGACGTTTAAGACGTGAAAAAATAAATGGTTAAATCCAGTGCTTTGGCTGAGCACGTTTCAGGGGACACGCAATCGACTGGGGGAAGGCACGTGCTCGCGCTAGAGAAAAATGACTGTCACGACGTCTTTGTCTCGAGTCGCTCTTGATACCGACCACTCCGTGTGTGTGCGTGCGTACGTGTGTGTGTGTATGCTCGCGCGTGCGTGTATGCGTGTGCGCGCGTGTGTTTGCTCGCGTGTGTGCTCGTGCGCGCGTGTGTGTATGTGCTCGCGCGTGCGTGTATGTGTGTTTGCCCGCGTGTGTGCTCGTGCGCGTGTGTGCTAGCGTGTGTGTGTGCTCGCGCCTGCGTGTGTGTGTTTGCTCGCGCGTGCGTGCGTGTGTGTGCGTGTGTTTGCTCACGTGTGTGCTCGTGCGCGCGCGCGTGTGTGTGCTCGCTCGTGCGTGTGTGCTCGTGCGCGTGTGTGCCCGCGTGTGTGTGTGCGCTCGCTCGCGCGTGTGTGTATGTGCTCGCGCGTGCGTGTGTGTGTGCTCGCGTGTATGTTTGCGCTCGCACGTGTGTGTGTGTTTGCTCGCGTGTGTGCTCGCGCGTGCGTGTGTGTGTGTGCGCGTGTGTTTGCTCGTGTGTGTGTGTGTGTGCTCGCGTGTGTGTGCGCGCGTGCGTGTGCGTGTGTATGTGTGTGTGTGCTTTTTGCTTTAGTCGGCTCAGTGCTTCGGGTTTTCAACGTCACCACGTATCAACCCAACCAGACGGGCTTCCGTCAGACTTCAAACTTCTGCGTCTTGACCTAACTTGAAACCTTACCAAAAATATATGCTGAAGTCGTCTTCATTCCATAGTTGCACTCATACAGATCACAATGTACGGCATTCAAAATTCAGATAATTCATGCTCATGCTTACGCTGCTGTAAGAGTTGGGTCGAGTCAGAAATATAAATTGCCATGCTTTTACGCATTGTTGCCGGCAGTATTTGCTCTGCGTCGCTCGATTACGTCTAAATGCTTCGCTATCGAAACGGGGCAGCTAAGAATATGTTACGCAATAAGCGACACGCTGTGGCTTAACGATTTTTCAGATAGCACGAATGCCAGCAATCGTGCAACGTAGGAGTTCAAAGGGAGACGTTGTCAGTGTGGTTGGTATGTCTTTCGATGTCCTTAGTTCCTTGGCGATAAAAATTTGTTCTCTGGCACTGAGATAACTTTGTGTTCTCGTTCTGTTCAAGGGTGCAAGCAACGTGTCATTGTGGTTAGAAAAAATGAATCAGTATACATGTGATTTAATTGTCGAAGCCGGAACGTTTAAAGGTACGTAGACAACACAAATGATTTTTTTTTCGCGCCATATTAAATGTGTTGCGTTGGAACTGTTTACAGCATACATCCCGCCCAAGGCATGCTGGGATGATCTCCTATCAGGCAGCTTGGAAACTTCCAGACGCCGATATGCCTTACGTTCGGTGCAGCCGAGGTTATGAACTGTCAAGTGGAATATGCCCCTTGAGGAAAACGAGCATATTCAAGTTCCACGTGAAATGCCAAGTATGGTCACTGAAAAATGTAAATTTAATGTTTCTGTTTTTAATCACCTGCTGTCGTGTTTCTGCTACTAAACTGTCACATTATTGTATTGCTGACTCTTGTGCTAAACAGATGTAAATTGCATTTTGGAATAACGTGCGTTTTCAAATAAGATTTTTGTTTTCCGATAAACGTATTGCACAGGATAGTAGATTTGAGGAACGCTTATGTATTGGTCAAGTAACACCCTTCTTTCTTTTTTTTTTTTGGGGGGGGGGGGTGTAGGGGTTGGAGTATGTGTCTCACATTACATGTTATCGGCAGTTGTGTGCAAAGTGGCAGTAACCGTTGGAATAGTGTAAAATAACGGTCCTCTCCTTTTAGGATCGACTGTCCAGCGAGGCGATTGCGGAATCAGCAACTGAAATATTGACTGATGAAACATGATCGTGCGTGCAGCAAGAGAGGGTTTGACTGCAGATCCTGACCACCTGCTCCTGTAAATTTGTACCAACCACAGGCGAAAACAAGGAGAAACGCTTTGAATACCTGCGGTCTTCTATCAGCTAGACAAGTCCCTGAAGCTATAAATCAATAAACTTATGTGTATTGATGACTGTCACGCTAACTTTGACATATTCTGCTTTTGAGGTATGAAGCAATGAAATGTGGATTCTTTTCGATTAGTGCATGTTTTTTTTTTCTTCAGAAAATGTCTTGTGAGCTCGCAAAACCCGAGCGACAGAAGTAAAGGACTGACAATCCCCCTCTTTTTGGCTGCCCTCTGGGTTTCATCTGTCCTGCTTATGTGCAAAGTGCCAGCAGTTATGGTATGCCGCACACATTAGAGTACTTAAGAAGTAGCACGACGCTAATCACGTATTATTTTCAGGGGGATCCACTCAGTATGACCGCTCTACCCGTGGTCCACCGACCCAGGTGTCGCCTAACAAAGGGTATGTGCCTCTTTTTTCTTTCGATCTTCTTTCTGCGACTCATTTCGGACTACTCGCACCGCGCATGATCGGCCCAGCCAAGTGTCGTCTAGCAAGAGAAGCGTGGCTCTTCCTTTAGTGCTTCTTTCTGTGCACGCCTAATCTTTCGTACTTCTTTCTGCGGCTTTATCATGCAGCGTACAAATATGTACACAGAGTGATGAGAACTTTCACGGAGGTGTCATATGACCTGCCCTTTCCTGAATACACACGCTGGAGCTTTGCAATAAATCTGGCACATGCATGTCTGCTTAGAGCACGACAATTTGGTGTCCGTGGCAAGAGATGTACGCTTCCCTAATCGCAAGAAAAAACACAAAGCAATTTTCTTTGGAGTTGGCTTAGAGCTTGCACGCATCATAACGTCACACCTTCGCCCACAAGCATCGCGTCGTTCAAATGTGGTCTGCCACTAAAACGATAATAAAGAAGAGCAGGTGATTGACAGATATTCTTAATCATGAGTTGTGCCATGTGTGTCAGACAAGTATCCTGTCTTGATCCAATTACGTAGATGCTTAAGCATTACAATTTGCATCTCTCGAGAACACCGCGTTCCGGCTCTTGATATGCGCTCTTGGTATTATTGTATGTTTTGCGCATGCATACATTTACATTTACTGCGTGTTTTTCTGATATTATCATTCAGCATTCGTATATAATATGTACAAACGTACCAGCCAGCTACTTATTACGCGATGATTTCAGACATTTCTTTGGGTTTTGCGAAAAGTACGTAAAACTAACTTAACGTGGCGTATGACGAGTGTCTGTTTATCAATTTCGAATATACTCTACGCCGTGAGGAGCAGTGTTAATTCTCCGCGCACTTCTTTACCGCCTTCAGCAGCTTCCCTGCTTTGTCAACTTCCCATTTTGTCAGTGTCCACGTTTCCAGTGCTGATCCCATATTTGAAGGTGAACAAAATGGCAAATAGCCCTATAACAAATAGACGGCTGGTATTTATTATCAGATAACACATAGTTTGATAAGCACGAATCACACAATGAAATTGCACGGACAGGAAAAAATTGAAAAATTGAATTGACAGGAAAAATTGATGTGTTATAATCAGGCCAACCTGCTTAAACTGCATAGAAGTTGGACCAAGAGAGGATTGCCTGACACGTATATCATGGTACTGTTATAAAATCTCTGGTCTTCGTTGATATTGACGGGTCGACCACATTTTAATAATAATCGCGGTTCATCATTACTGTAGTGCATGCTAACTCCAAGTCGCCTCGAATGTGCGAATGTTTTGTTAGCTGCCTCTTCTAATGGGCGAAGGTGACGCGTTCGGCCTCGGTCACCGCAATTGTCACGTTCTATAAGCAGTCATGCACTTGAATTATTACAATGCGCCGTCGCATGTGTTCTAAAAAAAATGCCTCCACCTCCCCGAAGGGAATCGTGAGGAAATGCGAATGCATTTCTTGCGCCGAGAGTATACGGCGTAGTAATTTTAATGGCGTAAATTAACGAGGCACACACCAGGTACGACTTAAACGGCGCCAGACGAGGGTTGTCGTCACAGACGGCGATGATGGTGTCGCCGTTCTCGTCGTCGGGGCCTCCTCTTCCAAACTCGTTCCAAAGAACCCGAAGCGCGTTCAAACGACTCGAGTCCTTCTTGATGTTCCCTATCACGCTCAGGTTGCTGGGGAACCACAACCGATCGCAAACCTTGCAGCTGTGACTAAAGCTGTGGTCCTCGAAGTCGCGCTTGAAACGGGCGTCGGGCTGCGTAAACTGCCGAGCGCGCGCCGCCGCTTGCACACGCGGGAGCTCCGCCGAGCTCCCGCGATGCGAGCGCCCTCACACGCCAGAGCGCGCTCCTCCTCTCCACTCACCCTCCGCTACTCCGTCCGCACCACCTGCTCCGGTTGCTAGGGGCGAGGATAAGCGCGCGCGCCCGCAGCTGTTGCTATGGGAGAGGGAGTGAGAGCGGAGAGGTAACACCTGCCGGCGCGCGGACACCGACAGACGCCTGACATGCCCCACTAAGAAATGCATTCGCATTTAAAAGCACGTTCCATGTGACACCTTCCGCAAAGGTTCGCATTTTCTAGCGTACGTATATAGACGGTGTATTAAAGCCGCAGAAGAAAGCTCGGAAAAAACACGAGGCACGCGCAGCACGAAGTGCGAAAGAGTGGAAGGCTGTGCTTCCGTTGCTGTGGCGCAACTGGCTGATCCAAGCATGTGATGAGCGTAACCTCCTGGAATGCGTCGAAGAAAGAAGAGCGAATGAAAGAAGAGGCGCAGAGCGGTGGCCGTATAAAATCTGCTGCAAGCCGTTTTGTGTAAACACTATACCGTGTACTGTACAACGTAACCTCTATTTTTACGTGATGTGGCCGCATATAATCTCCTGCAAGCCCTTTTGTGTAAACAGTATACGCGTGTACTGTACAACGTAACCTCTATTTTTACGTGATGTGGCCGTATAAAATCCCCTGCAAGCCGTTTTGTGTAAACAGTATACCGTGTACTGTACAACGTAACCTCTATTTTTACGTGAGAATGCTCGATACTATGAACGGGTACTAAAAGTTACTAGATAACTTCTATTTTATAAGTACACAAATTTGTGAAAATGTGCACCTTTAGTAAACGTTACCGTGCTTAGAGTGTAGCTACAAAGCACGCGGTGGTCGCAATGTCCGGGATGATCTTTCCCGCGATTCTCTTTTCAGCGCTTGAAGCGAGGAAAAATTCATGAACTAGAGGTGTCGCTCGAGCCAATGTTTTGACAAGTGGTATAGTTATTTCGTTCGTTTGATTTTAGAAAATCGATGATCGGAGTATTTTACGGACACCCATAATACCGATGCCGACATGACTCAGACAATACAAGGTTCCCCTGAAAACCAACAAAATCAGATCAGTGTGCTTCTTACAATGAGTCACCAATAACCCAAAGCATGGTTACCTTGTAGAGCTCAAGGCAGACAAGACCAGCGACCAGGGACGTGGTGGTCGCTATGGCCGGGATGATCTTTCCAGCGATGAGCTTGCTGTGGTGCCGGTCGGCCAGCGGGATGTCATAGTTGGCCGCACGCAAGTTGGACGCCGCCACAATGAAGTCCATGTGGAAGTTGGTGTCGTCGTCCTTTTCAAACTCCTGGGGCGTGATGCTAACCTCCATCAGCTTGGAGGGCAAAGGCAGCTCCTTGACGATGTTGCTGACACGATTCGGGTCTTGGAAAATCGAGTCAGCCAAGGAGAGTCAATTACACTGAGCCCCATTAGCAGTTTTTTGCCACATTTCAATTTAACCAAAATTTGTTATCTAACAATTCAACTGGAGGAGTTGTAGAAAGAATCCGGAGGCGACCCTAAAGCTTGAATGAGTAGCGTAGTGTCTGGTAGTGCTACTCGCACGTCGGCGTTCGTGTACCTTGGTGTATTGCTTTAGTTAAACTTGTGTTTCACCTGCTGCCGAAGCGGATCCCAGAGGCAGCGTAGAAAGAAGTGCGTGGTTGAGATCTGCTCCGCCAGATGCCGCAACGATCTCAGGTGCTCACAAGAAAAGCGTGGGCTCTTTCAATGAACTCGTTCAATTATATTTTCATTCCCTATCGTGACAGTTTTTTTCCCTTATATTAAGGGAACTTATGCTCCGATATCATATGTGTCCAATATTACTTTTAACGTCGGCCAAAACCACATATTTCATGGAAGTTTTATTTTTTGCAAACAAGTTTTCTGAATATTCAGAAAACCAGAAGTAAGTGCCCGACCGGAAGTGCTTGGAAGAGAAAGAAGAGTGTTACTCGTAGCTCGTGACACCAAAAAGCTGCCCCAGGACAGCATGACGAGCTTATAAAGCTGATGTTCAGCAGGTAGGGAGTAATGAAGCTTATACAATTTTGAAACAAAGTACTTCCAGGAAAGTTCAAGGAATACACGGAACAGCAATATGTACAGACGGGTCCACTGTTAAAGGAAACACTTTGTACAGACGGGTCCACTGTTAAAGGGAACACTTGCGTTTCGGGTATGTCCGGATGTCGCTCTTCTGCAAAAGCGTGGTTTAGATCTGCATAACACTACTGGTGGTTGACAGTTCCAAACCCTTGATAGACTAGTAACGTGCACGAACAATCTTTCGTCATACACTAGCTGTTAGGGGGCCAACAAAATGAAAGTTGCTCATTAGAGTGTTCCCTTGAACCGTGGACCGTACTGTACACATGAGTTAACTTCAGCCATGGTATTTAAATACATGTATACTGTGATGTTCTGCTCTCAAACAGGAAAACAAATCGAAATAAATGAGAGCCTAGCCATTAAGCAAACACAAAAAAGTATAATGTCTGAATTTTTGTAATAATAATAATTATCCGGGTTTTACCTCCCAAAATCAAGATATGATTATGAGGGACGCCGTTGTGGGGGGCTCCGGAAGTGTTGACCACCTGGAGTTGTTTAACGTGCACCTCAATCCAAGTACACGGGCCCCAAGAATTTTCTCCTCCATCGAAATTGCGGCCGCCGAAGCCGGGATTCGATCCAGCGACCTTCGGGTCAGCAGTGGAGCACCGTAACCACTAGACCACCACGGCGGGTACGCTATTTTATTTTTGTTCCTAGACTCAGCCAAGACAGTGGCCCAATCCGTTCCTTGCCAAGTCATGTAGAATTGCTTAATATGTCTTCTTTATCTTGGCGAATTAGTTGAGGCTAGTTACATTGTTTCTGATTCCCGAATTAAAGCTGACACTAAGGAGATATTGATCACAACGTGAATCGTATGCTTTCTGGCGACATGAACACTACGTCACGTCCTACTCCGTCCGACAGCATGACCATTACGTCATGCCGTACGCCATCTGACATGGACTCTACGTCATGTCCTACGCTTTCCGATTACGTGACCACTATGCTGCGTCGTGTTCTTCCCGACGACGTGTCCTTAATGTCCCGTCGTCTTCATGCTGTGCGGTTCCTCTGACCTCCCTGAGTGGATAGGAGAAAGTTTGTGAAGAGCTAGAAAAGGTCCCCCATACCCAGCGAGGGCGCAGCAACCACACTTCGTCGGTGCAAGTGCTCGGCAGCTGCTTGTGACTTTTTCGTGCTTGCCGAGGAGGACGAGGATGTTCGCCAGAAATAACGTGATCTGCAGCTCTACGCACCTTACCTGTTAACGTAACTTTGCGACTCGGGTAAGTGGGCTTATAGCGAGAGAAAGGAGACTATAGCGGCGTCATTCCCGATTAGAGAACTGGTTATCATCGCTCCCTTTGCTAAGGCTCTGGGCCCCTAAGCCTTTCCTTCTCTATTAGCGGAGACTGCAGGGAAAAACAGGCCGTATGTGTTGCAATCAGCCGGCCTGCTCTCGCGCATGCAATGTGAACAGGTCATGGCCTAAGCTGTAACAATGAAGTCCCACTACAGTCTACGCATGCGTTGCCTAAACGTACCATCAAGTCCTCCTGTACGAGACGATGCTTCGTTTTCGGTGACCGATATCTGCACACCCGACTTCGGCTTGAACACGGGCACCTTGACACGCTCGAGGATGCGGCTGATCTCTTGCCGGTCCGTGCAGTTGTGGATGCCGTAGACGGCTGCTCGCAGGTTGGCAGCGGCGACAATGTAATCCATGTGAAGCTCCTGCGAGCAACGAACATGTAATAGGCAAGCGTGAGCTGATGGCTACTCTGTCACTTAATCATTCTTCAACTCCACTTCTCTTCCCAGTTCCCCTCTCGATCTCTCTCTTTTACATGCATGAACATACACATGAGCTGCCATGGTGTGACGTTAGTCTTTTGAGACAAACACAATGGTCTTCGTCGAGGGAAGGATTGGTGTTCCTGGCCGCCTTGACTTCAATAATTGTACAGCCGCGGCCACCTCTGTGTAGAGCGCGCGAGCAGCCGGTTTTTGCTCTGCGCGGGCGACACCTTGAGGCAGCTTCGGGCTCTGACGTAGTCAGCCTGACTACCAGGCCGCGCGTGCTCCTGGTACATCACGTCAGAGCCTGAAACTGCCTCAAGGTGTCGCCCCGCAGAGCAAAAAACCGGCTGCTCGCGCGCTCTACACAGACGTGGCCGCGGCTGTACATTCAAGGACATTCGATGTACATTCGTTGCATACATGTGCATTCGTTTCGTTTCAATATGCATCAGAACCAAATAGCCCGCCAAGAAGCATTAGCATTCAAGGAGGACACATGAAGTTGTTCAGTAGAATCTCGGGAAACTGGAGTTACTTAACGCAATTGCCCTTAAACAGAACGGCTTCCAATTTGGTTAGTTACGTTTTGAGTTATGCATTCGAAACATTATATAAAAACGAAACTCACTTTAAATGAAACGTATTTTCCCGGTCCCTTCAGGTTCTGTTTAACGACACCTACTGCACTAGATGGGAAGAATGAAAGCCCGAGCCTCGATAATGCTCGGAAACGTGCTTTGCAGAGACCGGGAACAATGTACGCACCTCGCTCGCGTCGAACTCAATGGGGTGGGGACAGCGTTTAAAGCCAGACCAGAACAGAGCACCCGTGGAGGTTTGCTGCGTATATGGGAGGAAGCAAAAAGAATAAGAATCAATCGGCGCATTGAAGAATATCGCTTGCGATGCCATACAAGGGTTTGTGTCGCATCTAACATGACAACGTGCCTCAAGGTGGTAAAAACGTATGCATCTTTGCCTGAGATGCATCTGTGCAAGGTTTGGCGATGTGGACCAATACTTCAGACACTGCAAGGTCACAGCCCTCGCGCATCATCTAGCAGTGGCGAATAAATGCCACTGAAAAAGTTTCACAAGGTTTGAAAACTGTATAGAGGGAAAGATAAAGAATGGGAACACGTGAGCTGCCTTACGTGATCCTTCGGGAAGTTGTACAGGAGTTGTTTTATCTGGTTGCTGTACTGGCTCTCGAAGTGCATCCTGGCCCACGCCACGCAGTCGGCAAAAGACTTGGGCCGCTCGTCCACCAGTTGCTGCTTCACGCTGGCAAGCACGTCGGCCTGCGTAGTGTGTTTCACAATAGTACATTCGTAACAGAACCACCGGACAATAAATATGGGTGAAATTAAGGGGGGTTATCATGGCGTGAGACATTGCGCGAGTTCAGGTAACATGACCTTTTTCTCTCAGATTATTGGTATTTATTTACATTATTTTGGTTCATTTGTTCTTTCATTTTATCTTTGGAATCAGGAATATAAGAAACTTAACAATTTGTTTATCAACTTCTGCATTATTCAAATGACCTGTTTAGACAATTTTGCATGATGCTAGTTAGCGAGTTAGCGAAGCGATTTTCGCAATTCAGATTTCCAACGAAATCAACAATGAGCCTTGTATTCTTGTTTTATTTAATTATCCTTTAACTACTACACATATCTTAAGCCACTAGGCCTATAATATACATTAAGGGCTCTAGTCTAATAGTTTAGAACTAGTCAAAGAAATTTATGAGAAAAAAAAACGAAAAGAGTAGACTACAACGATTGCTTCAGGTATTAACTCAGTTACTGTAAAATATCATCTTTACCGTAAAAATCTTTGTTCTGTGTCGTCATTCGCGACCGGGGCAGTTAGTCGGTGTAACGAGACAAACACAAGGTATACCTAGCTTCTAGCACCCAAATTCTGTCACAAGAAAAAATGATATTGAGAGGCAGACTGAATAACTGGCCAGAATTGGAAAGAACTTGAGCAGAAGATTACACAAAATGATTTCCCACATAAACTTTTAGGGGCGAAGCTCCTTAAGGCGGCACCCGTTCGTCCCTCGTAATCGTCATCGTCGTAGTAGTCCGTAACAAGTCTTACGCTTTGACCTCCAACGTGGTGCCGGTGGGAGATTTCTCCTGTGCGTTGTTGAACAATAAAAAATTCGCAGCGTGCGCGTTAACTAAAAGCCGAATGCTTCTGTCTCTCATTCCCCATTAGCAGCCATTGGCATGTTCCAGTAGGAAACGTTAGTAGAAGTAGAAGTGTAAGTGTTAGCTAAAAGCCGACTTCTTCTGTCTCTCATTCCCATTAGCAGCCATTGTTTACCTCCAAGGTAGTGCCTGGTGAGATTTCTCCTGTGCGTGATTAAACAATAAAAATTTTGTTCAAAACGCCGTTGATTGATGAAATAAACCAACGAAAGACGCCAGATGTTTTGTAAAAGCAGAACGAAAGAACGCCAGATGTTTTTCTTAAAGTGTAGTAGTAGTAGTTGTATGTAGCCACCTCGCCCGATCGTCAACGGGCGAGGTGGACCGGCAACGGCGCGAGGACCCTGCCGTACGAGAGTTAAATCACACTAAAAGACATACTTTGCGGGCGAAACACTCTAGTGAGCTTTCAACTTTTCGTCTTAATGTACATGATAAAGAAATTATTTCTACGAAAAACGCAAGGCACACCTTGAGCAATATGTTTGGTTTTGGGACGCTAAATGGAACCATGAGGCGATGCGAAGCCGGAGCACTTGCACGATCACGTTCCGTTGGCTTTCGTTGGGCATGCTACCGACCTCGCGTCGTGGAACGCGCGTCCTGTCTTCCCTCTAGCCTTGCCTTTAATTCGCACAGGGCGAGCGGGGAATGCGGTCGCTCTTTCGCTCGGGAGCGGACTTCTTCCTTGCATTTCACCGATCACAAGTGATAATGAAGGGACCACGTAAACCAACAGTACAATAAAAGTTTGATGTTTAATATATACACGATGTTTCGCACTCTTTATATTACGTACTGGGCGCATTTCACGGAAGAGTTTCACGGTTTACAGATGATTCCCTCCGTAGCTTCGCCCCACTCATCATCATTCACCCCGTGGATATGCTGTGATTTTTTCAGAATGGTGGCTGTAGCAGACTTGCAGCCTTATTTTGTTATTTGATATATGCACTACTCATGGTGTTGCAATTTGCAGCAATGAATGGCACTGTGGAGCACCGCTGAATGCGATATCCAGAAGCACAACCAACGAGAATGCAACAAAAACAATTGAGGTGAATTTTCACACGTGTGCGCACATTTGCTCGATTACGGAGCAATACGAAGTAAATGACCATTGCTATTTTACCGAATAACTGTGCTTAAAATTTGCGAGGTATTCAAAGAAATGGACCACCGTGAGAATACTTCGGAAGTTCGGCAGGATGTGTAATCGCTGGCTCATTGTTCTTGGCAGCCTTTCATTACACACTGCCGCTAAGCGACGATATCACTATTTCCCGTACATAGATAAGGGGAAATCAATCGACGAAATCAAAACTCATAAAATTTTTTAGAAAGCGGAAGAGGTATGTAGTGTTATTCAAATTATTAGACATATAAGACTGTGACTGGTCCAATATTAAGAGCGACTAGCAATACAGTAGAAACAGTAAGAATACAAGTACATACTAATTTCCTTATCGTAATTACTAGTACGAAATTAGAGAGTACTTGTAGAATATGAGTCATACAAACACAATACAAACATCACTTTGCTTGTTTAGCCCATTGGCTGGTCCCGTGCTTATCTTAGAAACCACTGCTACAACTTAGACAGCATTGCGAAACAAAGAACACTGCTTGGTCATCCTGAATATTATTTAGAAATTGAATAACATATCTATTAATTTTTCATATGAAAGAGCACACATCTATTTTTTTGCACCCCCCCTTTTTCGGTAAAGCCTGTGTTGGACTACCTTTTAACTATCTAAACAACAAAAGAATAGAGCAAAACAAAACGGTTATGCTTACTGGCTGGTCACCTGGAAGTTTTAACGTGTTCTCCACAAACGTGGGATCTCTGTGAAAAGACAACAAAATTTGTAAAGTTTACTACAGTAGTCTTACCACGCAAAATCCAATAAGACTCTCTCTCTCTAAAAAAAAAGAGTGATGGCATGTAACACAAGACGTTGAATATGTTCGGTCCGGCGCCCAGTGAACGTACTTTTAATGTTTGAACTTTACTTCGCTTTTTCTTTTTCGTTTACCACACACACGAAAAAAGAAAACACAGAGAAAATACAAGGGGAAGGAAGAAAAAGCTGCATAACAGCAGTTTGACGGGCTTCCTGCACCCTTGGTTTGACAACCAGAAAAACGAATGCATGTAGTATAAATAGAAAAGTGCAATAAATACTAATATTCCACGTCAGCATATTGAACGCCGTTATCCTGCAGCAAAATCTACAAAAGTCAGCCGGGCAGATTCCTTAATTCTAGACTATCTAAGGACTAATAATAATATCTGGGGTTAAACGTCCCAAAACCACGATATGATTATGAGAGACGCCGTAGTGGAGGGCTCCGGAAATTTCGACCGCCTGGGGTTCTTTAACGTGCACCTAAATCTAAGTACACGGGCCTCAAACATTTTCGCCTCCATCGAAATTGCAGCCGCCGCGGCCGGGATTCGATCCCGCGACCTGCGGGTCAGCAGTCGAGCGCCATAACCACTAGACCACCAGTGGCGGGGCGCTACTATTTAAGGACGCGTACGACGTTAAAAAAAAATATTCACTCGCTGCGGGTGTTTTCCGATGTTTGTCAAGTAGTATGTCGGCTCCAGAAGCCGCGAAGGTTGCACGTGAGATTATGCAAGCTGTCATGATAGACAATATGGTGATAGAGTGTGCAAGCACCCATTCAGTCATTCTTCTTCAAAAAGAATAGAATTTCTTCGCATGTTGTAGTTCTGTGTTTCTTGCGAATATCAGCGCTATATATTGTGTGTTTCTGGGAAAATTAAACCAGTTGGAAGAGCGCTCGTATGTGCCACTGTGTTCGTCCGTTCTATACACGCTAGTATTATGATCACGATTAAGCCCTGCTTCAACGCGAATTCGGTGTTCGCTTCGCATTGTTCACGACAGTAAGCGCATAAACGTCATGGCGACGAAATCGACTACAGGTTCCTCAATTTTTACTCACTCCAGGTACTTCATTGCTTCTTCGGGCCTTTGCTTGAACAAGCCTTCGAATTCGTCACGGGCCCACTGTGGAGAATACAGACAAGACTTATTATTAGTACAGTGCAGAAAAATAAATAAAATTTCGCGGCACTAATGTATCCAATCGGCCCAGAGTAAACCTTTATTACAGACAGCCTTTAGGGTACATCGCCACCTTTTAAAAAAATTTTGACATTTTCACCAACAATTTAAAGCTCTGTCTGCCTTAAGGAGAGAAGACGAAAAAGACACTTCAAGTGTTTTAGAAAGTCATAACTTATGAATTACAGAAATTGCCCGAAATACGTCCATCCCGCCAACAGTGATAGCTGCCAATCCCACGACACCAAAAAAAAAAAAAAAAAAGAAGCCGCCTTGGCAGTACTACAGCTGCGTATGTAGGCATTGCGATGAACAAGAATTTTTTCGCTATCACCACTACTAAGAATATCACAGTCCAAAGAACCAAAAAGAATAAAAAAGTGTCCTTTAAGAGGTTCCAATGGAATATTAAGTATAATACAGCAAAAAAACCCCGAAAGTGTCATTTCAGAAAGTTTCATATCGATAGAATCCATATAAGCTCAAAACTTCAATGCTTGCGATTATCGTAGCTCATTGCACAGGCTAATCGTGTAAAGGTTCATTCGAAAGTATTGATTTTTTCAAAGGTTACAAGTTCTTGGGCAATGAAAAACAAATGAAAATCAAGTTTCAAGGAAGCAACAGTTTCGGTTTCTGGGCAGAAAAAAACAACGACATAAATTTTGAACATTGCCGGATGGAGATGTATTTTCCCTGCACTACATTTCTTAATGTCTGGAAATTCTTGAAACATCATACACTCAAAATCTGTCGCTTTTACTGAACACGTCAATTTAAAGGGACACACCTTAATGCAGGGGTCTCAAGCTCACCTCAGCTGCAGTACAAAATATAGTCCAGCACGAGCCGGTACAGTGAGGATGGTTTAAGCGGGAGATGCGGGGGGGTGGTGAACAGAATGTCCATTTGAAACAACGCATTTCCCATATCCCACATGTGGATCATTTCTGCAGGAGATTTGGTGTCGGTATTGGAGAAACGTATCGGTACTGCTCTACAGAATTACTCATTTCTGGACGACAATTCTGAAATAGAGAGATTTTGTTCCGCTGTCACGTTTCAACACGTGATGACCACATGGGGTTCCTCACGAAAAAAAATGCTTGAGACCGGTCCCGTCTCTGTAGCTTAACGCACAAAGCGTTATTAATCGCAATAGGCGAGTAAGTAATGCGAGTACCATATTTAACAGTCACAAACGTGTCACTCCTTATGAAGCCGTGGGCCGCGTGTTTGAGACCCCTGCCGTGAGGGCTTCACGCATAAATATCAGCGTAAAGGACTACTCCATACAATGACGACAGACCTGCAGCGTATGCTCGATGGCGTTGGGGAAGTGCTTGAGCGTGCAGATGGGGATGGACTTCTCGGGCGGGTCGTGCGAGGAGGAGTACGACTCGGACAGGTGGGGAACCACCACCTGGACGTTGCCTTTGGTACCCAGGGTACCCGACTCGAGGAGGGGTTTGCTCAGCTGGACGCACCGTATGTCGATGTAGGTGCCTACGACGACACCGACGCGATTCAGTCCCGTATATTAGCTAGTTTTAGTAGCAACTATTATCGCGCTGAGTGCGAGCCACACCATGGGAGCGTGGCCGAGCGTCCTGCAAGGTTGTACAGTGGCGGCGATCGTGGCACATTTTCCACTTACGGGGAGAGAGTTTGTCTGTACCTGCGAGCGCGCATCACCCCCCTTTCTTGCTTTCGCTCTCGAAGTTATCATTTTCTAACCTGATATCACCGCAGGGCAAATCGAAGGCGAGCACAAAAGCAACTTGCCGGCGATGCGCACTTGCAGTAACGGCCAAACCCTCTCCTGATGACTCGAAAAGATTTCACTATCGGCACCAGTATACAACCTTACAGTGCGCTCGACCCCGCGCTCCCGCGTTGTAGCTCATACTGAGCGCGATAGTATGTATAAAACGATACAAAATACTCAGGCAAGAAGTATTTGAGATACAGGTACAAGATACCACCGCGATAATTGTATCCGATACGATACTTGCCAATTGTATCTTAAGATACTTCGATACATTCACAAGTTGGTTATTATATATTCATATGATACAGCAGCAAACGCCAATGAACAAAAATGTCCACTTGAAATTCCTTAACTCTGACCAATTTTGTTTCAGTTGTATGTAATGTCTGTTAGTATCTTAAAAGTTTTGTCTTTCTTGCTCAAAGTACATTAGTTCAATTCCGTAACAACTTACCGGGAAGAACTTCAATAAGAAGCCTTTGCACGATGGTGCAAATACCGGCGTGGAGTCGGTATTGTATATTACCTTGTCCGTGAACCACCACTACGCAATACCTGATCAGCGGACAGGTGTGCGGCAGCAACAAAGCTGGAAGCGACTTTTGTGACGAATTGTGTGTACGTAGGGGACATAAAACTGCAATGGCTGTTCATATTCGACGTATCTGCTGATGTAAAGCATTCGTTATCGATATACTCACTAACGCACATTCTTTGAACAATTTTTCTTAAACGAAAGAACATCTGCAATCCGGAAACGTCTCAGACGTATTGTATTGTCACGTGGTATAGTGACAATCAATACAGCGGCAGTCAAATTGTAGAAACGAAACTCTTTACTGAACTAACTTAAGGTAAGACAATAGAAAATTCATTGCCTATGGAAAATTGCCTGAAACGGCTCGTTGGGACGCTCATGAGAAAAACGGAGCATTTGGTGTATATATGTTTCTCGAATACCCTACCTAACATCCTCTCGAGGGCCCAGATCTAACGTCTTTAAGATGGCTCCTAATAATTTCCATTATTATAATGCAAACTCAATTTCGCTACTTTATTAAGCAGTAAGCGGAATGTTTGGTACTGTCTACTCAAGACCCGCCGCGGTGGTCTAGTAGTTATGGTGCTCGACTGCTGATCCGAAGGTGACGGGATCGAATGCTGGCCCTGGCGGCCGCATTTTCGAGGGAGGCGAAAATGCTAGATGCCCGTGTAATTAGATTTAGGTGCATGTTAATGAACCCAGGTGGTCGAAATTTCCGGAGCCCTCCACGGCATCTCTCAACGTGGTTTTGGAACGTTAAACCTCAAATATTAATATTACTGTATAGTACTCAAGGCCCGCCCACATAATTATATATTTGTTTTCAAAATAGCCTTGGCAGAACAGTAAACTCCACTGAAGTATAAATATGCAAATAGTAGCAGACATAACGCAGACATTTAAAAGTACTAATAAAGCAGAGAGCTTATTACGGCAGCACGTTACAAAAAAAGATACTGCAGCGGCCACACCGAAAAAAAAAAAACAATAAAGAGACCTAGGTAATGTGCGGAATGCAAAAGAAGGACAGCTAAGAAAGCATTTGTGCTAACAATCAAATTATGATTTCAAAAATTCTTTAAATATATAAATAGCACTAAAAAATATGGCACACCGAGATATCTTTTGTTAGGTAAAGGCTTGGTTTATTAGATCGAGCATCGGTATCGGTGGATCTATTGTTCTTGGAACCTTATTTACATATAGGTCAATGTCATCGCATGTAAGGCAAACTTTCATCTACGAGGTACTTCAAATCGCTGTTGTGTGAATGCCATGAGACGCAAGGCAACTTCGTTCTTGCATGCTTCAGATTTCGTTACGAATCACCACGCAAGAGAATCTTCAATTACGACACGAAAGCGGCATATTAATTTGCGTGATAGACGCTGCACTCATTAGTGTACGCGACACAGGACCGTGGCTAAGAGCAAGTGTCATGGAACTGACACAACTAAAAAGAAAAAGAAAATAGAGAAAACAAAAGCTACGTGGGCTGGGCGTAGACGTTCGCGCTTGTTTGTGTGGAGACTGCGCGAGCGCTGCCACATGACTCTACTCCACCAATAGGGAAGCACAGACCTCGTCGCCTGTATAGTTACGGTCCCTAGAATAGTCGCCTGCAATCAATAGAGGACTCTGGCGGAAAGATAAAAGTATGTCACCGCCCTTAGTTTTATTCAGGTGGCTTAGTGGCGCCAGTACCAGCTTGAGAAGCGGAGTTTAGCCAGCGATAACTGTTTCGTACGGTGGTGTTGCGGTAGCGGTATCTTGTATCTTAAGATGCACGATACATTATTGAATGTATCGGAAATACAGATACAGATACTCGTTCTGTGAAACGCATCGCGATACAGATACAAGATACCCGAAGAGTATCTAAGATAGTATCTAAGATACATGTAGCTTCGATACTGCCCAGCACTGCACTATGAAAAATAGTAAGTACTGCATACAGTGGCTGCATACCAGTGGCTTAGCCTGAAACATTTTTTTCGGAAATTGGGGGGGGGGTGGTGTTGTGGCGAAAGTTTGGCTCGATCAACGTTTCTGTACGTTCAGGGTCGACCGTATCTCGGGTGAAAACCCCATTAGTATTCAAATAGGCAAAACGAGAACTTTTATTCTACTTCGCGAGTTCAATTTCCGTTATGCGACGTCTAATCTTGTCGAGAAACACAATATTAATTTTTCGCATCATATACTGAACATGAGCTGCTATGATGTCTTGAATACTAATGACCTGTCAACCTAACATATGGACGACCCTGTACGTGCGCGTGTTTGTGTGTGCATGTATGTGTAGCTGTAAAATTGAAAAAAAAATCGGGAGGGGGTTTAAGCAAAATACTTAAATTTCAATAAAAACATTACGGACAACATACCACATTATACTGGACTGCATATGGAACACTTCAATAGAAGGTAAAACGACGATGTGGAGAACCCTATCTGGTGCTTCCGCTCCTTCTTAGCTGTTCGTTCTTCTTTTCACGCTACCGGATACATAGAAAATGTTGGAGGACGCTTGAGCTTCGCCCTAACATGATAGCGTAAACGGGCTTCGTTCGCATCGCGTTTTCATTCGGTAGCCTCGCTTCGTTTCTCCGTGGACACCTCAAATATACTGCAAGGAAAGGAACGTCTAAGCAAGTAATATTGTCCGTTTAAAACTATCCTAGAATGCCTACTGCAAGTGCAGTTGTGAAGTGCCCACTACGACACACTTTTCCTTTTGCGAATCAGCGAAGTACCCATTGCGCGTCTGTAAGGCAACACGAGAGCCTACGCAGTTGCTCACTTTGTTGATGGTTTCGCTGCTGCTGATGATGATTAAATATGTCTGAATGCTTCGCAATGGGCGGCACTTCAAACCCCTCACTCGTTGTGCAATGCACACGTCTTGACGCCCGGCCACACAATATTGCATGCGAGGAGACTGTTTGCATTACATGACATTCGAATAGGGTTTTTTCGGAAGCTGTTCCAAGCAATTGCGTGGCTTTTAGGCAGAGCAGCTGCCTGCCACGAAGAAGGCCTGGGTTCGATTCCTAGTCGAACAAAGGTTTATTATTATTTATTTATTTGCATCTGTCTCGAATTTTCGATCAGGGGCCACAATGATTTTTCGCTTACAATCAACGACGCCGACACCGACAGCGGAATTTCTGCTAAACGAGCTTTTTAATACTATCGCGTTAAAATAGCCACACCAATAAATGACAATGGATTTGACCGGATCCAATAGCCAGGCTTTGAAGCACCTTTGAGACGCAGACGAGACAGAAAGACAAAAAGAGCCGACTCACGTGATTCGACGTTGTCGAGCGCGTTAGCGACTCCGTCTAGGGCACCGAAGAAGTCGTCCGTGTAGATGTGCTCGGAGTCCTGGCCGACACGGTGGCAGTGGGACACAATGCTCACCTCCGGGTTCATCTTGGCCACGGCCTTTGCGGCAGTGACCGACTTCAATTGCTGGAGAAAGGAGAACATTGCAGACCATTGACGGATGCTTTGAAAGAGAATTTATCGATAGTCTTTGGCGTAATCACAAGATTGATCTCCAGACGAGACTTACTCAAGGGATATGTAGGGAGATCGCCGTTACAATGCCATCATACAAGTAAATAAATGGCAATATAATTTTATATTGGCTAAATAGTACATCGTGATCGTAAGGCCGGCGACCTGGGAGTCACCCTTTTCTTCACCAGTGAATACAGGAACAAAACAACAGAAAGTCGACAAGACCAGCTATGGTCTCAGTAATGAAATTTTATTTAGAAATAACTGAGTGTACGAATAGTGATTATGAAAGCCGTAAGAATCACGTGTAAGTAAACTTCGCACATTCTTCAGCAATCAGTCAATGCTATATCCCGTTTGAAAACGAAACAGGCAGTTGAATAAGACCCATATTCTTATTTTTGAGTAAGTTATTTGCCGCAGCAATTTCTACACACCGCCAAAGCAACCTTCACAAGGCTAGATAGCCGGTAATATTATAATTTTCTCATTAGCAGCCATGAAGCAGCACCTAAGGACAACATATAAATGCACTCTTTGCCGCAATGACAAAGGTAACAACCCACCTCTGAGATCATACGGGCTCCCATTATCTCGGAGGCTGTATTGATAAGCATAGGCGTGCGCAGATTTGCGCATCAGAGGGGGGCAAAGGTTCATCGCAACGCCCCCCCCCCCCCGCCCACCCTACTAAGTCAATGTATGGGGCAGATTTTGCGCCCCGCCCCTCATAGGTGACTATAAGGGTCAATGTACGGGGCAAAATTTTGCCCCCCCCTTGTCTCCCCCCCCCCCCCCCGTATGCGTACGCCTATGCTGATAAGCCAGACATTCTGCGTCGTGACCAAGTCACGTGCTACTCCTGGCGTGTGCTGGTATGGGTGGTCATTTTTTTTCTAGTCACACCTTGTAAGAAAGAACTTGTGTCTTACAGAAAAAGAACTTCGGTATATTAAAAAAATTCTTCACATATATATTCGAAACACTAGCTTGGTAAGCATACTGCTCATTTAGTTGGCAATAACCGATAATCTGTTGTACCAACATTCGTTAGATATAGGTTCGATTGTACTTCAGCACCAAAAATGGCTATTTTCGCGATCCCCTCGTTAAGCTTTTGCTTCTATTATTTGAAACATAATATTCTATACGGAGGCTTCTGAGTAGACACTATTGCAAGCTTGGCTTTCCGTACAGTCCAAATTACACTTCTGCTAGCTTTTAGCACTTTACAGAGTGGTGCGGTAAAATCAATGTGGGCACTGTGACAAGCGAGCACGATTAGAAAATAAGAACGGCCGATCGATACTCACACCAACGTCCCATGGTCGGAAAAGGAACTGCCGGTTCAGGTTAGAGCGCTCGATGATGTCCATGTCCGTGACGTAGATGCAGCCGCCGTCCGTGCCCAGGCCCATCATTGTGAAGTTTTTGAGCAGTTCGCAGCCAATAGCCCCAGCACCAACCTGTGTTTAAATATACCTATCATCCGTCAATACCAAAATCATTGTCGCCGTATGGTCTAACATTCGATAGTCCACTTGCACCCACTCAAATACGGGATGGCTAGATGGGCTAGTTGGTATTGCATATTCAAGGAGTAGTTAACAGCGCAACTAGACAGGCGCATCACGTAGAAGGTAAACACACTTGTGGTGTGTATTTACCTCCTCCGTCCTGCGTCTGTCTTTCTGCGCTTTAAGTTTTCCACGAGTACCAAACTGAGCACGGAGCTTGGAGTGGTTTAGGGGCCCGTTAAGGCCATGATGATCTACTGCGGACGACGCTTTTGCATACGAAAGCCTCTGCAGAAAGGTGGGAATGGACTTGCTTGAGTTACACTTACCCCTCAATAATGACAAAAAATTGATTTAATTGTAGCTGATGTAAGAGCACCAACGAGCCTCATATAAGACCTTAAGCTACAGCATCACACACTTAATGTTCATCATCTGCACGAGGAAGGTGAACAAGTAGCAACACGTATCTATAAATGGTAACAGTTGCACCACACTCACCAGAAAGTACTTTTGCGATGCCAGTTTCTTCTGCACGTCAGCTCCAAAGACGCACGCTTGAGCGGCATACCGTGTCTTTGCCTGGGCAAAAATGAAAACTAAGCGCATCACCACAAAGCATGAGCCACCCTATTTAGTCTATCCTTACACGTCCTTAACTAACATTTGCAACCTGTGCCACATCTTGCGCTGTGTGTTCTTCCCTAATCTTCATTGGTCATAAAAACGAAATCTTAATGAGCTGGACAAAGTCTTATTCTCATGGGCAACACGTGACCCAAGTTTGATGGGCAGTGAACTTTTTTTTCGTTAGTTTGCCCTATGGCATCAATACACATTTCACAAAGTTGTGCAACTGTGTTTCCTCTATGAAGTGCACTTCATCAACTCCACAGGCAATCTGTAGACTCAGCTACATAAGCCCAGAGTACCTCAATATGCGGGGGCCACTTGCACACAATATTCGATTGCGGTGCACAACAACCTCTTCAAGACTGGCCCGTGCCACAATATTCACGGACTGTGATCAGTCGTAATTTCATTGAACCGCACCTAATTACATTGTCACGGGTCATGTGCATCAGTACCCAAACTTCGTTGGCTGCACACGGCCCGAACACGAGCCTTGCTAACCCTCATCATTTCGGGTGGTGCTGCATCTTATTTTGGTAGGTTACATGTACACCAAAAGTAACATGCCAGGTATTGAACCATCTCAAGCTAGACGTTCTTCGTTATTCATGGCCACGCATTGTCGAATCGTTATGCGTGTGTGGAAGAAAAACAGCGCGAAAGACGGAGCACCTAAAAAAAGGAGGACACAAACAACAGCTCCATTGTTTGTGCCCTCAATTTTTCTTGTGCTCCGTCATTTGCGTTGTTTTTTTTTACTACGTCGTAATAACACGCCCAAGCATCCACTTTAACTGCATTATGTGTTCAGTATAACCGAACTTTAGTAAGCTGCGCGGACACTCTTCATCAAATAAGTTCATAAACAATACCATACTCTGCCAAAAGACATGTCCTTCTCTGGAAATTGGTTGGAAATAAGTGTGCTTTGTAGCTGAGTAAAGATGGATCTAAGGCGAAGATGAGCGTTTCGTTAGCCTGTTGAGTAAATGCAAAGAAAAAGAAAGAAAAAAAAAACACGAACTTACCAACGCATTCGCACTTCTTTCCGTGACGCTGCCCGTCTGCGGAAGGCACTCGAGGGCATCGAAGTAGAACCACTGTTGAATCGGCATGAATTTTGCTACTGCATGCCTGAGTAAATTAAAAAAAAAGAACAATGCAATCACAGATCGTGGGAAACCTCAACTCTGTCCAAAATTCCAATGTAGTCATTGTCCACTGAAGCACTAGTGTACGATGGTGGGCGCAAGTGCTCATTCAACATTCCATATCGAGTATGAATCAAGTTGAAGTATAAAATAAATGTCCAATACGATGGCCAGCTATTCGATTTACGCGGACAAGTGCCAATTATTGGCCGCGAGATTAAGCGGAGTCGCCGCCTGGCGGCTTCTGGCTGAACCGCGCCTAGTGTGGATTGCTCCATGCGTCGTCTCTAGCCACGTTGTGTTTGCATGTGCGCGTGCGTCATGCAGGCCGGTTTGATCCGTTGCGTTAGTGCAACTTTAACAGCTCGCACGTATGCCTAACACGATGTGAAGAAGCATTTGGCCTTGATCGGCTGTATATGTACTGTATTAAGATCAGTGAGTGCACTTGTCAAGAGTGCTGCGTGTGGTCGTCCTTCACGAGTCATATCAGTGTAGGTGCCGCTCTGTGGTCCAAGCGCATTGCAATGTGCACTTGGTGTTGTCCTAAAGATTAGAAGTATTAAATCTCGTGTGAATATAGCCTCTTAGCGACTCGGTGGTAAAAAAAAAAAAAGCTCTCATGCACTTGCGCGCTGTGGTTAGGTGTATAACTTGGGGACTGTCGTTTATAGGTTACGCGACGAGCTTTAGTTGTGTACGGTCCTGGTCCCACTGCAGAGAAATATTTCTGTCAAATCACGTCTGACACTTCGGTACTTAAATTGTCCTCTAAAAAGAACAGAAAAAGGAATGACACGGAAATCGCAAAACTGAGCTGCCTTGCGCAATTATAACTTGTGGCGAAATGTATACAAAAACACCTGTTTACTTAGGTTAAGGTACGCGTTAAAGAGCCCTGATGGTCAAAATTATTCCATACGGCGTACTTTACATGTATGTCGTAGTAATTTCACGCGAAGCCACATCTTTTTTTTTTTTTACATTACCTGAGCGTTTGTGTTGCGTTGTTACAGTAGATTGATGGAAGGCAGCGGACATTATTCGCATGAAAAATGTATTTTGGTCCCGTGAAATAACCGGGCCTTTGTTCCATTACTGTCGTGCAAGCAATCAATCGAAGAAAATTCTGTGCTGTACAGTTACCTTTGTGTACTGTTATTGGAATAAAAACAAGCATGTGCGTGTTAAACGCCTCCGTAGCGCTAAAGTGCTGTCAGCCACGTACATTTCCTCAGTAAACCTATCAACTGTTCTACATTTGATGGAGAACTGAATAAGGTATGCGGATGAATATTTGAGCACGCAGTGCACATAGTGCTATTTGAACTCATCGTGCAGGAATATCGGGTTTCTTTTTGCCGGGGGGTATCCAGATGAACAAGAAGTAAATAAATTCAGTCGCGCTACAGCAGTTTGTAGTAGGAGGAACACAAGCTAAACATGTACAAATACAGCAATAAGAAAATGTCATCCATTGCAAAAACGCCGACTGTTGCCGAAGGCGAGCAACCCGTTCCTTGGCAGAATGCACTTCTCTCACAAGTAATAGTGACGATCGACGCGCTTCGTGCATTAATTCGAAAATGAAGAGCGCACATAATACCAGAAAGCTGCAGTCAACCCATTTTGTTTGCCGGAAATCGGGTCAAATCGCTCACAACAAAGCGCTATTGTGTGCGTTAGTATACGCGCCGACAACCGTCTATCCACACTAGCGCGGCGACGGTGCTGACACCTGTAGCCCGATCTCGCGGCGAATAGCAAACAACATGTACCTTATCAAATCTCGGCCCGTCTGAATCTCTTAAGCACTACCGACGGCAATATGGTCACTAAAATTTTTTTCAAGCATTCCTTAATTGAAAATAAAATCGAAGGCAGCTGATTCTTTTCACTTCCCTTTATATATTTAAAGTAAGCTGTAATCTATGCGTATCTAACTTTTGCTGCTTGTTACATCTGACATTTTACACACGATTTCACGTTGTTTAAGCACTTAAAAGCCTGTGGAATTTATTGTTGAACTGGTACTAAATATCATACTGACGCTTTGTAATTTCTTTTTAGGTTGATAACATTGCACGTAATATCGAAGGTGTGTCGCACGTGTCCTGAAATAATTCATTTTAGTTGTAGTACTTCTTTAATATTGTAGTATGTTAGTAGTTTAATTTGTTATGCAATATCGCAAAAAGAAGTTGTGCTTACTGTTGTGCTTCCTATACGCTCTTCACTGTTGCCAAAACATTTAGCTGATCAGGAGTCTCTGTCAGGCCTCCAAACCTTTTACTCTTGCTACCGTTTTTGTAAAGGTACAGGAGTAATAAGTTTTCTTCCTAAATATGACAGCTACCAATCTGGGATACGTCGTACTGTGTTCCCGTGGCATTTGAGAACACTTTGGGCGTAAAGGAAATTGGCACTTGTCTGTACTCGGATGCAACTGCCCACGCGACCTAAGCACGGTTGCCGATTGCCTCCGCAACTGAACAAATAGTCTCGCTTGTGTGCCGGACGGAGGAATCAGCGGCCATCTGGCTGATGACGTCATTCTTGAGTGCGTGACCACTGGAGCAGGCTCATATGATATGCGCCTTCCTGAAGTTGTAACCGACAACAAGTATTTGACATCGCATTCACCTTCCCTATCACTGATCGCGCCTACATTATTCCAGCGTAGCAGCTTCCACTTCAGCAAGGGATATTATGCAGAACGCGATGCTGGGCTAGTTGGTTCATGCTTAAAACGGCGCTCTTTTTGTCCTTCATTTTTTCTGTGTAGTTTTTTCGCGATAATACTACGTTTCAAGGGAGATTACATGCATGCAGATGCTAGCCGCAGCTGAGCTACTAAGACGACCGAGAGTATTGTTGATGGAACATCGACTTGGCTTCATAATATCCCTTCGTTAAAATGCGCTTAAGCCCCTAACCACACGTAGGCGTTGGAACGCGCAAGCACGCGGATGTTAAACGTCAATGTGAGCCGAGGAGGTGCGATGGCGTGTTGACGCGGAACGCGAAGCGACGCCGAGTCTACACGCCACGCGCTGACGCGTTAGAACGCGTGCGTGTGGTTAGGGCTTTAGCGTCACTAGAAGCGTCACTCTCCGCGCATGCACCATCGATCGAGAGCACCTTACAGCGGTGCCGACGATGGCATTTTTTTTTGTGCCACGAAATTTCGTACAATTGATATAACAATAAAAAATACAGTAGATGAACTCTAGCACTGTGATAACTACTCCGCAATGTGGGCCTTCGGTAACATTCAAGCGCTTTGAATATTCGAATGAAGATTAGAGTATTCGAATTCGCTTCGACATGGCTTAAATGTTTCCAATACTTCGAAGTATTCGAAACGAATGAACAGCCGTATTTTACCGCATGTAACCCACCTGAAATGATCGTTTCACTGTATTCTGGCGCCGCTACGCCCTGAAGCCCCCTATTCACAAGAAAATGAGCTCTCGCGCGAAGCCACGCTTTGTGGTTATGTCTGCGTCTTATCTGCAGCCCGATTATTTTTAGCAGCGAAGTGGTTTAAGCCGGCATAATCTGTCCAACGTGAACGAAAATTCTAAGGAGGATATGCGCCACAGGAATTGGGCAAGCCCCACTACCGAGTACAGCAGGTGCGAGCGTTAAACAAAAACTGTGCTCGGCGAAGTGGTGCACGTGAATCACGCGAAAAGAGAGAGAGAGAGGGAGGGAAATAAAGCGAGAAAAGGAGACACAAGAAAGAGATAAGAAAACAGAGAGCAAAAAAGAAAGAGAAAGAGAGAGAGAAACGAAGAAAAGAGAGGAAGAAACACAGAAATGAAGAAAGACGAAGCGATAAATAGAGATAGAAAGAGAAATGAAAAGATTGAGAAAGAGAGAAATAGAGAGAGATAGAAAGAAATAGAATGGAAGAGATACATAAAAGAGATAAAGAAAGAGAGAAAGAGGCAAATTAAAAGAAATAAGGAAGGCCACCCAGCTCCCCTCTTCCTTCAGGTATGGCAGCAATAATGTGCAGCTTACCATAATATTTTTTTTTTAGGTTTAAAGGCGTGTTATACAGGGCTCATACGGGTTAGGTATGGCAAATTTTGAAATCTAATGTACTTAACTGCTTCTTACTAGCCCTATAATACTACTCAAATCCTAGTACACTACTCAAATTTGTTCGAATTTATTAGATACTACTTACCAATTGCTTCAACTTCGCATCGCGACAAGAAAGTATATTCGCACGAGCCTACGGAAGTTTGTACAATGCATAGTGCAGATGGACATCACCAACCTCTGTGCTTGAAGCTTCAGACTTTCATATGCCATTATTTATTATGCGTTACGTTTGTTCAATTTAAGCGCTCATACAGCATAATTACCCATTGAAAACGGTTGCGCTTTAACTCGATATAAAAAAAAAACTGATCAACTTGAAAAGTCACAGCTGCTTGAAGACGGGTGTTGGTTAGGCAAATCTCTTTCCTAACTGCTTCGCATACTGGTTGAACTACCATGCTTCTAGCTTCTGTAGATGCAGGAACGAGACTGCCGTGCACTGACGTTTTAACGTCTGTAGGAGACAACAAAGTACATCTTCAGCTTAATAAACTGGCCCTATTTCTTTGTGCAAAAATAGGTCAACTTTGCATAGCTCATTCGTGAAGTTGTTTTTTAGAGAAAGTTTCGTCGGCCGCAAAAAAAATGTTATTTTTTTACACTAGGTGATAAAAATTGCGCTTTCCAACTGGGCACAAACGGAAAAATTACAAACACCTTGTAATTACCACTTCACCTTCTTTATCCCGTTGAAAATTTGTTTTACTCGTGCATACTAATTGTAATGCTGAATAATAATATAATAATAATAATAATAATAATAATAATAATAATAATAATAATAATAATAATAATAATAATAATAATAATAATAATAATAATAATAAAGCTAGAAGAACAGAACATTGAGCTCGTTAGTATAGGGATTCAGTAAGGATAAATTGTTGTCTGGTTCGCTGTCCTTGCGTCCGTGGCTTGGCCTTTTACTGATGAATCATAGCGTTTATTTATTGTGCTCAACCTTTGATTGAATTTCACTGTGTTAAACCACTCTGTTAACCGCGGGTCCCGTTGCTGGCATTGGACTTTGGCACCCTCGCCGGCATATTAGCTTGATATAATTCTCGCCTGAACAATTTAAAATACTGTAAAACCTCGGTGACACGAATCCGAAGGGGTGACCAAAAATATTCGTATCATCCGAAATTCGTATCACCAGAAAACATGGAAAATTAGTATGCGACAAAAGAAAGTTGGCGTACGTTTTGATTCACTGTCTCTCAGGGCCGCAGCGACGTCATGAACAGCTATGAATGATTGCCAGTAAAGTTTTTAGACGTCAATGATCATACTTGTACTCGTAGATATACGGTGCATGCGCGCGTGCGTTATTAATGAACCAGATGTGTTGTGCCCCATGACCTCTAGTAGCCCCTTCCTAATCTTACTACGCTTTTTTTTGCATGACACCAAAGCACTGCGGCGAAAGTCACTTAAGAATAGCTTTGCACGCGATAGATGAAGGAAAGAATACTTTAGAATCGCTGTCCTTTTATGCTGTTATTTTCTTATCGCGGTGGTGTTGGGAGTACATTTCGGGAGATTTACGGCCATGCCCGCACAATCGAGAGGTTTGCTCACACTTTGGGAGTCTCCCGTGCAAATCGGAGAGTTGGCAGGTGTGCGCGTGTGTTGCGAGGCCTAGCTCCTTCGCCAAGACCGTCCGTTTCGTCTTCTGGGGTCTTCGTTCACCTTTCATGGGACTTCATGACGGACCCGCAGCCCAAGTTTGTCTTGTTTCATAGAACGTCCGATTGCGTGGGCATGTCTTGCATCGACGTGGCAGGCACGTGTTAACACAGTGCAAACACGCTGCAGCCTCGAGCACAAGAGCACACGTCAACGCGTCGGAAAAAAAAAAAAAAAAACGCGACGTCAACGTCATCTGTAATCTAAACGCGAAGGCGCATAAAGGCCTCCAAGATTCGCGCGCACTATCTCTGAGGCAACGACGCACCGCTGATGGTAGCGCAGCGGGCATGCACGCGCCCGAGCGGGACTGCCGTGGCTTCCCCGACAGCGCGGGCAGCACCTGTTCGTACCTGTGCGCTAGCGTACGTTCGTATCAAACGTGCGGGGTGAAAATCGGTTCGCAACATCCGTACTCCAATACATTGCAGGCTAATGCGCCTTAGCCGGGACCGCAGCAAAATTCGTATCGCCCCGAAATTCGTACGAGCCGTGATCGTATCACCGAGATTTTACTGTAAATTGATGTCGAAACTGAAATCATTGTTTCGTGACATGAGTATGTGGTGCCCACCAACCAGAATTGGCACGCTGCCCTATGCTATGTGGTATACGAGACTTTGTTTACAATTTGCCGAGTATCGGAGTTTAGGATTTACGAATCTTGGCAGTGACGGTCCTTGCCTTCATGATTTCTTGCGCAGCAATGCCTCCTATGGCCGCCTGCATGGGACAAAGGGAGCCCACCGACACGCAGGCCATCGTGGTGAGCACAGCCTCGTCCAAGCTCGCCAGTGGCGAGGACAGCGACGAATTCTTCGCTTTGGCCATGTGCACCACCTCAGCTGCATCCTCCTGCGCAAAGAGGAAAGACGGGTAAATAAAATTCAGGGTGCGCAAATACAGCAGACTCCCAGAAAACGGAAATCGTCAAACGGTATGGCTACTCAACTGGAACAGCAGTCCCTTAACTGGTTGTATTCAGCGTCGGCCGCACCAAGAGATTGAAGATTGCAGTCAACCTCTCCGCGACAAGTTATCGCAGTGAGCTAGCACTAACCGATAGGCATAGGCCGAGCAGCTACGGCTTAATAAGCGGCCAGTGAAAGCAGTTAAACCTGAGTGTACGGTACCTCTATGCAAGGAATCCCTAGATTTTACGAATTTTTCTGAGTATTCAGTGTTGTTCTCACCGATGCCAACAAACTTGTGTCGTCCATATAATCAAGGTGTCGCGGTATTTGACCTTAATGTGAGGAATCTATACGGCACTTGCCATTTATTATATTTAAGTGTAACATTACTGAAAATTCGTATGTAGAGCGCTTCAGGTTTGTAATTACAGGAATAAAAAAATAACATAGGAGGTAGGCTATGCGGGGAATGCACGCGATCGCGGCGATACCTAAACTGCATGCCACAAGGATGATACAGACGCCGCTACAATAGCTAATGCAGTTTGGCGGAAAGCCGAGCCATTTCATACCATGACCTTCGAAGTTAGAAGCCTGCCTGCTTGCTCAGTAAAAAGTCCTTTGCTTTGTGGGCGTCTGTGTTAGGCTTATTTCTTTCTCAGTGTGGTGACATGCGTTTCTTTCTTAGGGGTGTCGGCTGGCTATGAACTATGGCCAGAAATGCAAGTTTGTCTGGAAGACAAACTTGCAGTTGTAAATGTGGTTACGACGGGTGAGATGAATGATAATGCTACCCGATTCAATATCCCAGCAAGCTCAAGGAAAGTGTCTACAACACAGCGGAGTCGGCCACAAGGAAAAAAAAAACGGGACAGGACTAAGGACATCTGCGTACACCGATGTGGACACGGCTATTTTCAAGTGGTTCTTCGTATAGACCACCATGAAACGGGCCCATATATGGGACGAACATTGAGCAAAACCTAAGGACGTTTGGCCGCGATGCCCCAAGGCAAGTAACACACTGCTTCTAAGGATTTAAGAGCCAGCACAGTGACGGCGGTAGAGTTATAAGCAGCCTTGTGGGTGACCGGGCTGCCATGAGGGGGTGTATTTGTGCTCCGGCAGTGCGATGGCGTCGTTCTGCCAAACGTTGTCCAATCGCACGCCGGCGCTCAAAGAAGACGACTGTCGTGGTGGCAAACAACGGCAAACAATGGAAACTCCGCGTGATCGTGTTGCTTTGTGCTGACAGCAGAAAAGGAACTGCGCTAGATTTTGAAAGTTTATCAAGTTTATCGTTGAACGTGTTGCGACGTCACGCTAATCTCACCGGACCATGAGGACGCTTTGGTTTACTTTCATCGGAGCGCCGTGTTAGAACAATCCTACAGCAAAAGACACAGGATAAAATCAAGGAGATTTCTCTTTCCTTTAAATGTCTGGAAGTATTGCGGCCAGGTTTGGCACAGTCGTATTTTGTCTTGTCTTCTGCATGATCTATGCCTGTATTTATTAGAATAATAAACTGCATATAACAAAAAGATGGATCTAATGATAAATTTTTTTTCTAGTTCGTTTCGTCGAGTTTAACTTCCGCATTAAGCTCTGCGAAGCGACAGAATGAGTCAAGGCTCTGCGGAGACTCAGTAAATCGTTAGTATGTTGAGTTGTATTAGCGAGGTTTTACTGCATAAAAGTCACGTACCTTGTTCCAAGGGCGCGGTAGACGCGAATGTTTCTTTTGGAAAGCATGCAGGGCTTGGAATCCGACGTGCAGCAGGGTCGGGCGATCCGGGTCGGCGTAGCTTGACGACAGGAACACGGGAGACACTAGGGACTCCTTCAAGGATTTCTGAAAGACACAGAGTCGTTGAGCCTTTCAGCCATCGATTATGCATGACTGCTGAAGTGTCTTTCGTCACGTACTGTCAAACCAGGTTAAACAACTTCCATGCAAAATATTTTTTTTTACTCGAGCTTCGGCTAGCGTTGTGTAGGGCCTGTACCCTGGCTTTGTAGCTTCAAAATGGGGCCAAAAAGTTTCATTAAGGAGGCTGCTCAATGTCGGCAGCTTTCACAAGTGCAAAATTAGCATCCAGTTTTTAAAATCTGGGAAACAGGATGTATATTACTACGCAACAGTGGTAGTTACTTCCACTGACTAAAGCCACTTCAGTCAAATTTTCAGAAGAGAAGAACGACGTTAGAACACGAACGCCAGTTGTTACCTCTGAGCAGTGCTGTATGCATGCGCTGTTGCAAATATGGTACACCTGCATGTCATCTTCCCAGACTCTATTTTTTACGCAACGCTATCTGGGTCTATCACTAACACGGGGGTCTACTCACAAAAAAAAAATAGAATTCACTGAAAAGTAAGGATGGGCTGCAGCGAATACGGCAAACATTCCGAAATTTTGACCGGTAGTTTACCGAGGCCCCTGAAGCGGAAAGTGCACAATCGTTACAATGTGCCAGCAGAATGCAATAAGCTTTGTCGACCTGAAGAGTGGTCAAAACCTTCGCCCAATGTTGGCGATATCCTGAGTCGAGGATGCTCTGCCTCATCCGCCGTGCCCTGCTCACCAAGCTTGCCTGGTAGAATGGGCTCAGGGTTGGGGCTTGCAAGCTGGGCGTCCCATTGCTAATGGGCTGTTCGTCGAATCATGTGGCGCTGCGCTAGGCACACTCTCTCCCCTTTCCTGAAACGCCTAATTTCTAGTGAGGAGCAGTGGGAGGCCGCCTTCCGCAGGTCGAGGCCCGTCGTTCAGGAGGCCATCCTGGGGTGGGCTGAGAGGGTGGAGGTGGCCTACTTCAAGTGGTTCCTCCCCCTTACCCTCTGTCCTATTGCCCATTCCCTTTAGCCAGGGGAAAGTAAAGTTGTGCATTCATTCAGTGCCGGTTTGCTGATGGGCTGGACGTCAGTGCAGTCATAACCGCACGTGATGTGGCATGGGGACCTTGCAGCAATCGCATTCTTTGTTGCAGCTCATTGGAAATGGATTTTTTAACTAGTGGGGAGGCGACCTCCTTTTACGAGCCATTCTAGCTTTCCGAGCACCTTTTAGACTGCCATATATTTTGGAGTTTCGCCATCAACATCGAATGTAGGAATGCAGCTATACTTTTTGGTCACGTAGATACAGCCGTGGTAGACGATGCTTAGGAGCCCACAGACAAATACCTGCCTCATAAGGTTCCTCGGGATGAAGTTCTGGCAATGGTCGTGCAGTGTAGACATTGAAACAAACGGCCTTCATGGTGTCCGTACAACCGCCACTCATAATAATATCCACAAGACCGAGTGCAAATTCTGCAAAAAGGTACTGCCTAGCGCGCGCAGCTTTTTGCCACAATAAAGGAATTTCCTTGGCGGTAAGTGAGAAATCTCTTGTGTACATTTTCTTGTTTTAGCAGTAGTAGCAAGTCCACGTACAGTAAAGCAATAACGAACGTTTACGTACACCGGTTTATATATACAGGACTCCGTGACGCAATTAAACTGTTCATAATGCGGTGACTCAGCTTTACAGGAACAGGCCTCACTGTATAACCACATTAAGGACAGCAGAAGAAGAGGAAAAATACGCAAAAACTAACAATTATTTTTCAATCTCAACTAATTATATCAAAACCCAATACAACAAATGCAGGTACAGTGAATCACTAGATTGCGAGATAAAAAATCTTGAAAATACGTGTATTGCAACCCATACGTGTAAATGAACATTTTATGCTATAATAAAACTGTTTCAACTAGGTTAAACTAAGATCAGTGCTGTTAAACTTGGGATAGATGATTACTCTCGAATACTCTGCTGTGTTGTGCGAGAACACAGATCAGCTAGCGTCAAGAGTGCGATGAAACTCACAAACTCGATGTCTTTCGGCATCTTATCTGCGTTGCTACGCCACCACGTCCACAGTCCTTGAACCCAGTCGTGTCTCCGACGCTAAAGGTGAACGGCCCTAAATAAACGCAAAGAAGAAAATAATGATCAGAACAATAATAAAAGTCAGCAATGCTCGTTTATTAAAAAAGAAACATGCCTGATGGGGCATTGAGGAAACAGCGTCGTAAATCGGATCTTTGATTTCACGACTTAAACAAGGAAATGCATAACATGAATTGTAATGTTATTAATTTTAAAGTTACGAAGCAAAAGCTTTCCCACACAGCATTAACGATCAGAACAAAGTGCCAACAAACGAGGAACTTAATGAACCAAACACCAGCACAATACACGGCTATCACAATTATTTGATGAAGAAATGTAAGTCTTAAAGGGACCCTGAAACGCTTTTGGCGATTTTGTACGAACACATTGAGCCGGTAGAGCAAGTCCTAAGGATCATTTACAGACCGATTTAAGCTCTGTGCGTAAACTGTGTAATTTATTACAAGGCTTTGAAGCTGCGAATCGCCACCGATCACAGCGGCTCAGCCAAACGCGTTTTCAAACCGCCCACTTCCAGTGCGCGTCGTATTGGAAGCGCGACGTCACGCAGGCGGTTGATCTGATTGGATATGTCCAGTACACGTCACTGAACCTCCTGCGGGCAGCGAGCGTCGTCTGCCTGTGTTGCAACGTACTCCGTGTTGACGTGAGCTGAGCGACAGTGTTTATTTCGAGGTTTCTTGGACGAAATGATGTGCCCTAGCCGTGTTGTGTACCACATATCTAGCAATTTCTAGCAGTTGGTGACTTGTAAATCTGCGACATCGTGCAATGTTCGTGAGGCATCTGGCGAGCGGAATCCCTTCAGCTCGTCGCTGCAATGAGCGTCGCGCTCTCGCTATCCGTTCAACGCCACGATCCACGTTTTTGTGGCTGTAACTTCACCCCTGAAGACACAACCACGTTGCCTGGGTTTATGCTTATCGGTGATCGTTCTGGAATTATTTTCGTTTGTCCGCATGCTTTTGCAGATTGTCGCCGTACAGGAAAATAAAATAAGGTCTGCTGGTAGTGTGGCGGCACCTGTCGGAGCAGAAATCAACCACTCCGCGAGCTTCGTCTTTGTTGGGCCTCCGAGATTGCGAGCAACCCGTCCGCGTACAATATCTGAGGCCATGGCTCGGCGAAGCTCAAACCGTCGAGTGCGCTCATGAGAGCGCTGCGATCGCCGGCGATGTCACGGTGTCTGTGAGTGGAGGGAGCAAGGCAGTGGTGAGGAGGAGGGTATAGATATATATTCCGTAGCCGCCTTGGTAGACAGTGCGTCGCTTAATTTCTGTTGCGAATGATTTGGGGATGCCCCTGCCTAAACGCTGACAAAACTTCAAAAAACCGTTTCAGGGCCCCTTTAAGTGACGAGGTGTAATTACGACACAGTTTTTAAGGGGCGAAGCTCCGTATAGCATCACGTGGTCGGTCGTCGCTCCATCCGGCGTTCCCCCGCCGTCGCGTCTCCCGTATCATTCAATAGATGGCGCTATCCCATAGAGATGCATGCAAACTGCAGTTGGGTGACGATATACTAGATGGCGCTGCCCCATAGAGATGTATGCAATATGTGTGAAAAAAAAGAAAAAAAGAGAAAAAAGCAGCGGCACCCTCCACGCTAGATGGCGTGGAGTAATAAAAGCGGCGTATCGCTTTGATTACTGCTGGGCGAAACCACACTGAACATTTCACGGTGTAACCATTATTGCTTCAGGAACTTCGCCCAAGCTCTTCATCATTCACCCATGGATATGCTGTAATTTTTTTCTGAGAGCGAATGCGCGCAATGTTATTGCTCAGCGTTCATTTATTTGCGGAACTAGCAGTAGCACGAATAAAACAGAACAAAAGCAGGACAGTGCCGAAAATTCGCAGCACTAAAAAAGGTGGCATTATGTTACCGGAGTGTCTTCCAATGTTGTGCGCACATCGCATTTTCTAGTTGAGGCCATTAGTGCGAGACTCATTGTGTTTGAACATAAATGTTATGGGCAACTCAAAGGATTACTGGAGTTTGAGCCGAAACAATGATAGCTTGCCTGCTGTTACGGTTTCGGGTGACACTAGGGCTTATCTAGAAGCCAAGAAGGGTGACTTCCCTCAAACGTTGACTTCCTGCGATTAAAGGTCGATTGCAATGCAATTTCAGTTTGACTGAATTCATTGAGAGACACAAGTGTACGCCACTGAAGCAATCATGGTGCCGCAGCTGGTAATGGTAGTTCTCTTGATACTAGCCGTCAGACAGCAGAAAAGCAGAGGACACATGCAACCGGAACTTGTTGCTTTGATGTAGGTCCCTGTAAACCGCGTCCCCTAATCACTGATATGAGATGAAGCAGAGAAGCCGCGCGTTGCAAGGCATGCCCTAGTCATGCGTCACTACCGTTAAGTGGTACTGGGAGCGTTTCTTTTTCCGTATAAAAAGCGGCTGTTCTCGCGAACTTTCCGAGAGGCTTCCACTCGTGTTTGAAGCGCCAAATTTGCACGGAGGATCTTTTGAGATCCTCCATGTGAGACTTGGCCTTTACAAGTGACCAGACTAGGCCTTACGTGTGATGACTAGGCCTTACATGTGTCGTGGCTAGGCTATGCGAGACTATGCCTTACACGTGATTACTGGGCCATGTGAGACTACGTCTTATATTTGATTACTAGGCCGTACATTATAGGAACTAACGACAAGAAAGCCAAGGAAAATATAGGGGATGTTATTTGTAGTAGTTATGATGTAAATGTGAAGAAAGTGAAGTGGACGAAAAGATCACTTGCCGCCGGGAGAGACCGAACCTACGACCTACGAATAACGCGTCTGATGCTCTACCACCGAGCTACGGCGGTGGCTATGCTCCCGTCCACGTTATAGGGTATATATGTGCACTTAAACCTAGGAGTGTTAGTCAGCGCCGCTAGTAGCAATCACGGCGAGTGTGGAAGACTTTTTCTGCCTGCTGGTGTCACAAAGCACGTGATCTCTTTACGAACTAGCAGCTCACCAACAATGCTCAAAAGGATGACCAAAAGTTATGTTCTGCAGTCGCCGTCATGGCTTCTTTAGCGACGCTAACACTCCCAGGTTTACGAGGGGCGTTCAATAAAGATTTCCCCTGACTAACTGCCATTTATTGCAGGATGCTGAAACTGCGCATGTGTAATGACGTAAGTCACTGTAGGTCACGTGCCAATTTGCAACTCTAAACTAATAACGGTCTTTCTTTTGGAGGTGCTGAAGTGGTGTGAGGTGTGATAATGGATGCAGTGGAATACAGAGCAGGAGTCAAGTTCCCGTACTTGAAAGGCCGCACTCCAAGGGAGACGTTCGATGAGATAAAAGAGGTTTATGGGGAGGATTCCCCATCATATGATGTAGTGAATAACTGGCATCGTCAATTCAAATATGGTCTGATTTCCGTGGAAGCGGCTCCGATTGCAGGGCGACCCCACTACGCTGTCAATGAACACACCATCCAGCAAGTGAATGCCGCCATTTTGGAAAATCGCCGCATTAGCGTTCGAGACCTAGCCCAACATGTCAAGATTAGCGTGGGCTCCATGGAAAAAATCATTCAGGACCATCTTCATATGCGTAAGGTATCCGATCGCTGGGTTCGCCGGCTGCTCGCACCTTTCCAAAAGCAGGTACGAGTCGAATGCTCCCAGGCTCTTTTGACCATGTGCCATGGAAACCAGCAGGACTTTTTCAACAGACTGATTACACAGGATGAATGCTGGGTCCATCACTATGATCCGGAGACTAAAGTCCAGTCGATGCAATGGAAGCACTTGGACTCGCCGCCTCCAAAGAAAGCATGCACCCAGCCGTCGACGGGCAAGGTCATGCTCACAGTCTTTTGGGACCAGCACGGAGTAGTCTTGATGGATTTCCTAGCAAAGGGTGCCACGATTACTGGGGCAAACTATGCTTCACTGCTGCAGAAATTGCGAGAGACCATCAAAAACAAGAGACGTGGCATGCTCACCAAAGGCGTCCGCCTTCTGCGAGACCATACCCCAGTTCACAACTCACATGTTGCCCAGACGGAAGCACGCTCCTGCGGCTTTGAAATTCTACCGCATTCCCCTTATTCATCCGACCTCACACCGTCGGACTTCCACCTCGTTCCAACATTGAAGTCATATTTGAAGGGCAAGCATTTTCCAGATGATGAGATTCTGATTTCTGAAGTTACAACATGGCTTTTGGAGCAACCTGTCGACTTCTACAAGTGAGGTGTTTATAGTTGCATAAAAAGATGGGAGAAGTGTGTGTCCCGGGGTGTCACCTATGTAGAAAAGGACTAATAAATCTGCAAAGTTTCGTTGCTCTCCGTCCACAGGAAGTGGGTCAGGGGAAACCTTTATTGAACGCCCCTCGTATGTGCACATGTATACCCCAAATAGTGGGCGGGAGGATGACCGCCGCCGTAGCTTAATGGTAGAGCATCGGACACGTTACCCGAAGGTCGCAGGTTCAGTTCCTGCCGGCGGCAAATTATCTCTTCGTCCACTTTACTTTCTTCACACTTAATAATTACTTCAAATAACATGCCCTATACTTTCCTTGGCTTTCTTGTCTCTTAGTTCTAATTAATGGTTGCGTCTAGGAAAAAAAAAAAAACGAGCCCTTAAGATTCCCCTTCCTTCATTCATTACTAGGCCATTTGAGACGAGGCTTTGCACGTGATGGCTAGGTGGTGGGGAACGAAAACTTTGTAGCAGTTAGCGTTTAATGGGAATAGGTCAAAGCGCAAACCCCGCTTAATACTGTTTTCCAGGGCACGGTCTAATGACAACCAAACAACTGTTACGTTGGCATGACATGAACGTCGACTGCGATGACAATGACCCGTCTCATGAATTACGGACGCAAAATTAGGTGCTGATAAATGGGTTGCCGTTTTTCGAGCGCCCATAGCTTCTTCCGTGTTTTCGGCACCGTTGCCGTGTTACTCCTTTGAACAATTCTTAAGAATAAGCGCTACTTACCAAGGACTTTGACTCTCATGGGCAGGCACTCGTTGATCTCGGTCATGCCGTCGACTTCCGAGAAAGCGACGAAGTCTCCATCTTCCAGACCGTGCCGCACTTCGTCCAAACACGTCACGACGGCCTCTTTGTCCTGTGGGACGGACGAAGTCAGGGAAAAAAAAGAAACTATTTATGTATCCCTTCACAATTGAAATATGAGCCCAGAGTTCCATACGGCAAATGTCTCGCATAAATATTGTGCGCACTTGGAATTCTGAACTTCCTTACACAAAACATTGGGCTACGCTTAAGCCTCGCCTTCAAGAGTTGAACGCGATAGCGATACCCGGCCTCATCCTCATCGCGCTCTGTTTCGCTTGTCATTATGTTCAGTCGCCCAGCCAGCCACACAAAAGCACACACGACATACCTATAGTAAAGGTAAAGGTTTCCGCCCTCTTTAACAGCACCTTTATGAAAACGGTGTGCCCACTGCGTGCAAGAGAATGCGCGCACTAATGCGTGGGTCCTTTGCAATGGGTGGCATGCTTTAAACCAGCAGCAATCACGCGTGATACTTTCTCGAAATTGCGATTCAGCCACTACGTGCTCATAAGAGAATACGGGCAGTAATGTGTGTGCCTTCTGTAATGCGTGGCCGGCTTTAAACCACGAACTCTTTATGCGATTCACATGGTCTAACGCCCGATGGCAACGTACGCTCGTACCACGTTTTACTGCGAGATAACTTCTTGTACTGGGACGCCTGGTACACAGGACGGGTATGTTTGTGACGCATGAAATTTACTTTCAGCGCAGTTCAAAGCATTGGCGTGGCTCTGTGGTAGAACAAGCTGCTTGCCACGCCGAAGGCCTGAGTTCGATTCCACGTCGGGTACGTCATTTTCTATCATTTGCATCAATGGAGGTTTTTCGGTCACGGACAATGATGATTTTCGGCTCACAGGCAATGACACCGACAGCGACATTAGAATTTCTGCGACACGGGCTCTTTAATGCTATTAAGTTAAAACAGTAGCGACTTCCGAAAGCAACACTGAGGTAATCTAAACACACCCATAGCTCCAGCTTAGGCTAGAAGTACCAATTATTTTAAGTTAACTCACTTATCTTGCGTCACATTACGCCACGATAACTGCAATATAACATTACTTAATTTCAATTTTGGTATAATGGCACATCCTCTGACACAATAATAGATTAATCGTAAACGTGTACATCTTACTATGCACTAACTGTGATACAATTTGCTATATGAAAGTAAAAACGTGTCAGACTTTGCAGACAAGAGAGATCAAATAGCTTTTCTCGAAGTCATGCCACGCACCTTGCTGATGGAGGCGAGCAAGACGGAGATGGGCCGCTCGCCGTTGGTGTCGAGCACGCGAAAATTCTCACCAAAGTCGCAGAATATCTGCCTGTAACATGAAAGAGACAAAGACGTGAAGAACGGCAACGTTCTTAAGCTGTATATAGACAACAGACATTATGACAAATGTGTACGAAACGTTTTGCATGCGACAAACGTCGAACACCTTCCAGGCAAGCTAGCCCCGCCACTCCCCAAAAGCTTGGTTGACAGTACAAACGAATCATAACTATGCACTTTTTCAGGGTTCGTGCTTTGCTAGTTCGCGGAGTTTCGGGTCACTTCAAGCTCGGGTAGCATGGCCTCCGGTTCCAGGTCGTATGGCGTTCCGCCCGTCTCTCATTAGCTGCTCAAAGTGAGCGTAGAATGACACATGAGCTGAAGGACATTCACCTTGTGTGGGAAGGGCGTGCGGCGTGAGCACAAAGCAGTTCTTAACGTCTTAAAGGCACTCAGTCTATGGGAGATACCGTAATGAAAAATTGCGGACAACGTCAACGACCTGGGGTTCTCTAGCACGCATTGACGTAGCATAACGTAAGCTACAAACATCACAGTGCGAGTAATGTGCTCCGAAAGTGGCGAGATCACTTCACTCCAAGAGGAAAAATATCGGCACATTCAATGAAGTGCCTCAACTGCCCTCAATGTGGACACTTCGCGCCACTTTTTTCAAGTCTTTGATGGTTTGACAATTTTTTGAGATTTTTTTGTGACGTTATCACAATCAGCAGGTAGTGTTGCCAACGTATTTGATTACGTCCCATTTTGCTTGTCCGTCCCTGCCCACAACCAGTTGCATGATCAGACAAATGTCGTCATAAGAACCTCGTATAAGACAGAGGAGCAGTTAATAGGGACTGCGCACGAATAGGCCCAGTGCTCATTTGCCCATACCTAGTAACCGGGCTTGTGTACAACGCTCACCGATTAAAACACGGCAGTTTCAGGCAATGTAACAGCGATGCGTTCGTTTCCATCATTTTCAGCTTGTTTTGTATCGGCATAATTTCGAATGCAAGCCTGATATCAGAGTCAACATCACTTTTAGCGGCCATATTCGTGGGGACGTGATTCGGTTATCTCAAGTAACTTGAGTTTTGATGTCGCCTTTAAATCTGTGAGCACTGTACTCAGAAAGATAGCAGCAACAAGCATTCACGAAGTAATGGTGAAACAATAAAAAAAGAAAAACAAAATAAACTGGGAGGACGCTTGAGCTTCGCTTTCAACAGCATAACGCAATAGCGTAATTCGAACGTGTTCGTCTCTCCTACCCAATCGCTAGCCTCGCTTCGCTTCTCGGTGGACACCTAAATCATACCACAAGTAAAGCCGAAGTGCGGACGCCCTCCGGCTCCTGTATCCATGCATGCAGCGCCATGTGTTGTCGCAAAGTACGCCATCGCTAAGCGCAGATAACCCCATGCGCACCCGTGTGCCCTTAGTCAAGTCTCTGCCACGCTGAAGCACCTCCGAGACGTGGGTACCACCAACGGTAAACGGTATATGCTACATGATGTATGCCTGGTGGCCGAGTGTTTAAACACATCGCGCCACGGAGCGAATGGTCGCATGTTCGTATCCCCGGTCCCACTCGAACCGAAAATTTTTATTATATATTTATTTACGTTCCCCTTGAAATTTAGCTCACGGACCACGCTGATTTTTTGCTCACATCCAACGACGCCGACACCGGCATTTCTGTGAAACGAGCTCTTCAACGGTATCGCGTTAGAAGACAGAAATGTGACCCTAATTCTTGGCTTATGTGGCTGGTAGCGGCACGCCGGCGTTCGTGTTCCCTGATGTAATCCTTGTGTGAACTTTCTGGTTTGTCGCACTGCTGAAGCGGATCTCAGAGGCCACGTAGAAAGAAGCGCGTAGTTGAGATATGCTCCGCCAGGAGCCGCAACGATCGCAGCTGCTAATAAGAAAACCATCTGCCATTTTAACAAACACAATAAATAAACTTTCATTAATTACTGTGATAGTTAAATGACCCTTGTTTTAGGTGTGTTGGTTTAGGTGTGTTTAGGGGTGTTGTATGTCTTGTGCTTCCCTCGCGATGTCCGCGCTAAAGTCACAGAGCTTACGAAGGTCGCATCGCTCGCTGCAGCGGCTGCGTTTGCGAAAGGAGCGCGCTATTCAAATAGAAATAAGTAACAACTGGGACAGTTAGTTCGCGCTCGTCCTGTGTGTACCTGTTTGTTCGTTTCGTGCGTCCTGCTTTATGTTTGAGCAGTGCGCTTCCAGTGTCTAGCTGTGACGCATGATAGTTCGCGCTCGTCCTGTGTGCGTTCTTTTCGTGCGTCCTTTGGGCTGGAGAGACGCGCTGGCAATTTCGAGCTGCTTTCTGTTCTTCGCGTTACATTCCACTTTATTGCTATTGCATTGAGTGCTTCGCCGTTAAGGCGAAACTATGACTTTTTTGAATGTTCGGAAAACCGGAAGTAAGTGCTCGACCGGAAGTGCTTGGAAGACAAACAAGAATGTCGCTCAGCGCCCGTACACTAAGAAAGAGCCTTAACTTTCGCTAGTGTTGACAAGTGTAGTCGGCGCGAGATTTTGTAACAAAATGACCGATGGCGACTACATTCCTCGTCAGCAAAAATTGCTCCCACACGGAACCAATGACGCCTACACTCGTCATACTTGTGTTTCTTGACGCTAGATGACCACAGTTTCCATCTTGGGCCATTTTTGTCTCGGCTTTCATTTTATTGTAGTTTTAGGGGCGAAGCTCCTCTCAGTCTAACCTTGTCCGGCGTAAGGCGTAACCGGCAGTATACTACGACCCATCACCGATCCTTTGCAAACTGCCCACTACTTCGTCTTTTCAAACATCCCACTACGACCCATCACCGATCCGTCACTTCACCGACCATAAAGCCGTTATAATGAAGGGGGAACGGAAGCCACGTCTAGCTACCACTTACGATAATAAAATTTCTTGTATAAATATATAGAGTGTTTGTCACGTCTTTGATGATGTACTGGGCTATCGCTTTGATTACTGCTGGGCGAAACCACTGATGATTTCACGGTGTAACCATGATTGCTTCAGGAGCATCGCCCAAGCTCTTCATCATTCACCCGTGGATATGCTGTGAATTTTTTTCATTCCACTTCCATTCAGGGAAGCCACCTTCGAGATAGCATTTTTATGAGATTAGTAAAATAGAGGAACCCCATTGAATTGAAACAATGGTTCTGTATTACTCAGAAAGAACAACTCCACGAATTGAGTGCAATATGTTTTTCGATAATTTTGGCACATTTTTCTTCTTTCCTTACGGTAGCCTAAGAGTTAATGGGCAGCAGCGCAGTGCCCACTCAAGTGGCGCAAGTGTAAAGAGGAGAGGCGGTCATACTACGCACCCACAGAGGCCGCGCGTGTCGGCCACGACGAGGGCGATGTTGTTGGCGTGCGTGAAGGCCGAGATGGACATCTGCTCCATTGAGGGGAGTGTCGGTCAGCACCACCACCTGTGACAAGATGGAGGTTTCCATATTTAAACTTCTGGGTGCTGGGTGTTCTTTCCGAACTCTAATACCTCCTCCACACAGACGCCGAAAATGACACTGTCCTGCTAACTTGAAAGGGCCCTGCAACACTTTTTCAGCGCGGCCATAAGACACTGCCTGTCGGTAGTTGAGGCTCCTGAGAACACGTGAGCCAAACATCATACCGCGGCACGCAGCCTGCAATTTACAATTAATTCTCAATGTCGGCTAGAAATCGCGCCCTGTTCTCTCGACATATGATGCCATAAACCCAAATGACCACACTACGTACCCAAGGTCAACGGCCACTGGCTGATTTGAACATCGCGAGCTGAATAGCTACTGCGGTCGCCGCGGGGTGCCACCACGTACCCGCGCTCGCGATCACAGTGAAAGTGAGGCGCGCGTTCCAAAAACAAAAAAAGGGAGTGCTCAAGGTCATGACGCGCGCTGACGAACAGACACATCATCTTACCCCCTTGTCATAGTGCTTTACAGCACCAGTGGTGCCGTTCAAAGGCCACAATACAATGGGTGGTAATTTTTGCACCTCATATATTGTTCATACCGGTACCTTTGTAATTGGGTTTGACTATGGTCTAGAAATGCAGTTAAAAAGAGCTAGTTCCAGGCGAAAGAACACGTCTGACGCTTTCTAACGTTTAATGCTAACAACAATTAATGCTAAACTCACCCGAAAACGTTTCAGGAACTCGTTGGACAAGGGCTCCGTGTGGGCCGTCACCGCGACATAGCTGTTGAGCTCGGCCAGCGAATCCATGCACGCCTTGGCGCGGTTCTTGCCAAGGCAATCCTCGTTGAGGTAGAACTGCATACACAGAGAAAATTGAGTTGAAGGGCAAGTTCCAGCCTCAAAACTATTAAACCAAACAGGAAAGGTTAGGCTAGATGGCCGCCAGTGCCATTGCAGAACAGGACTTACTAATGCTGTATGTCTACCGAGTGAAGTGAAAATCCTAATAACTCCGAAGATCAGGGAAAGATGGACGCTTGAAGTTCTAGAAAAGTCTTGAAGACGGGGTGCTGTTGTAGCCAACGCTTCGACAAGCGGTCTTGTCTTCTTAAAGACAGTTGCTGTCTTCGAGAAGACAGGACCGCTTGTCAAAACGTTGGCTTCAGCCACATGGGGTGCAAAAATTTTTCATACCGGATGATGCAAAGCAGACATGGGACTACTTGCAGACTTCAACTAGGGCCCGTATTCTGAGGCGATCACCTCTGCCTTTTTAGCTCATATCTTTAGCTGTTTTTCATATTGCGATAAGCCAAACATATTCAGCACCAGAGGTCTCTGGCTGCACATTCGTACATGCCCTCGTTGCACCGAACTGAACTGAACAAGTGGCGAAAGGCGGGCTAGTTGGTACATGTCTCGGAGGAGGAAAGAAGAGGGTAAACAGATTACCAAGAAAAGAAAATACAAGGACGAGCGCTGACTGCCAACTGATTACTTATTGGAAGAAACCAATAATGTATACGCAGGAAAAAAAAAGAACGATAAAACAAATACGAACAAAGATTAGGTTGCATTTCAATCAAGTAAGTGACGTTGCGTAGCGGACTTCCCTATCTAGTAAGGATGCCCCCGTCCTGGGGAAGCGCTATGGTGATAGGCACGCTAGGGAGATCTTTGCAACCTTTGTTATCAGCCAATGGGGCGAGAAGTGTGTAAGCGTGTCGTCTCTGGAACTACCACATAGTGGAGTCCGCAACCTGACCTTTCTTACTTGATTGAAATGTCGCCATTCTTCATGCTTGTGTTATCTTTTTTTTCCTATAGCACGGAAGACACCACAAAGGAATTAGAGAGGGAGGGTCCAAACCTGCGCAGACAGATCAGCCAGGGTGCAGTACTCCCTGGTCGTGGACGGTGACCGACTTGACTCCGCTGAGGATTATGTTCTTGGCAATCTCGACTCCCAGGCCGCGCATCCCGCATATGAGCACGTCAGATCGAGCCATACGCTGCATGGCGTCATGCCCCAGCACGTAGCTGCGAAAGAAGGCCATCACCTTGTACTGCAGACATTGATTTCTCTGAGGTGAAACACTTGCCTTACGAAGTAAGGCTTCTCCGCCGCACTATTCCACCAATTTCACGCAGCGCAGAAAATACTAGGGCTTCGTTTTGGCCTATCAGTAACAAGAGCCAGTTACGTGGTTGCACTTGAGTAAGGATTACCGACTGGTACGCTCAGAAAGCGTGCACTCACAGCTGCCTGGAGTACAGGCCCTCGTCAATGCTGGGCTGGTCTTGTGAGGGGCCATGCTGATCCATGCCTCCCTGCACAAACAGACAAAGTGCCATTAGAAGAACCTAGCGGTAAGGTCTCGACTGCACTCGCTTCTGCACAAATCTTTAAACCATTAGGAATTAAATTTTTTATTTCTTTATTCGAAATAAATAGCAGGCCCAAAGAGGGCACTGCGTATAGGGAGCTTCAGACTACTTTCCACGGTTTAGGCAGCTCACATTCACAGCCTATAATACGAAGAAATAGGTAATAAGCATGCGAAAAATAAACACTTGCGTGCGACGTCAAAGCACGCAAGCTAATGACTGTGTCACAGAAAGGCTCACAAAAGTAAACATAAGGTTTAGACAGTATAGGCTGTTTTACGGGATGAGTTTCGGTGTTGCTACGTTGGCCTGATAAGCCTTGCCGTTTGTATCCTTTCAAAAACAAAAGGAATAGCACTACGGTAACGCATACGCATGAAAACTGTTGGGTCGGTGCATTCGACGTTTCATGGCGTCAATAATTTACGTGGACATATACAAAAATAAGAAAACGAGGAACCCAGCCTTCAACACACACATTAAATAAAAAAAAGAATCGTTTAACATCTAAGATTTTCAATATAGCTATGAAAGTCTTTAAAAAGCGAAAGACATCGATTCCTTACAGTTTACATTTCTGCTTACAACCCATTGAATCTCGCTCTTTTTGTTGGACTTGTGGTCTTTCACCTTGTACGGCATAGGTGGTGATATGAACCGGTCCATACTGCTAAGGAAGGAGCTGCAAAACGTTGATCACCACCTGGGGCTGCTCACTCTATTCTCTACTACATGCACGCTTTAGTCGCGTACGATCCGCGTCCAAATTGAAAATTTCCGGGGAGCCTTCGAGCCCCTCACAACCCACTCCCTCTGCAAGGCCTACGTCGCGAGGCAAGCGATGATGCTGTGGTGCTGTTTAATGGCGAAAGAGCAAAGAATGGCTAAAGAGCACCATTACTATGATTTTTATGTTAGCGATGATGAATGAAATACGATGAAACAATTGCTACACGGCTGTAGAAGGGCTTAGAATAATCGCTGCAAACTAGCATATATATACAGGCATTAAAAATATGGCGATCACAAATAGGAGAGGACCGCGAAAAACTCACTTCCGCCGTAAGGGTGAAGCAATGAATGCGATAGCAACAATGGCATACCAAGTAAGAATAGAAGCTACTTTTCATCCGATCTCGCTTAACTTTAGAAAACGCTAGTATAAGGGAATACGGCAGCTCCAGGCAGGGAAGCGGCTTTCCTGCTATCTGTCGTTTCCACGCAATGTTGTCGATTTGGGCTTTACACAAAACATCACGGCGACAGCGACGGCAAAAACCCGCCGACAGTGTCCATATAATTGCTATCGTAATGACCTGTAACGAGGCTGTATGGTGGCTTAAAATCAATCGTAATAGGAAGTGCGGAAGATGTTTATGTATAGATAAAAAATGTGGGATTGGCAGGTACAGATTGAAAGGTTACATCACTATGCGCGATGCCAAATAAAAGACGCTTTGAAGACTATAGCAAAACGCCATAAAGGAGCGTAAAGGCATAAAGGAGCATATAGCATAATGATTTAATTATGCACAATGACGAAAGAACGCGTCTTAAGAGTTGCAGCGGCACAGAAGGTCGAACCGAACGATACCGCCAATGGTAATTGTTCTCCAAGTTTCACCCCATTATGCGCGAGTAGTGGTGCAAGTGGCAAGTGATCACAGGCACAAGAGAAGCTAACGCGAGCGACGCTTCTATCGGGGACGTCTCTTCAGTGACTTACGTGTGCAATCCCGGCGAGAGGACCGGGACCGATGCCGTGTTCGTGCTTCTTTTCTTCTTCTGCGTGGATCATGCGCACAAGACGTTCGAATTTATCTACTTCTTTTGCTTCTCGGCCAATGCGCGCGAGACTAGAAAGCTACCGAAACTTCGCCCAACGTTAGCGGTATATGAGGCCGTTTCATGATGGCTACCCTGTGCGACCGGGGAAAAACTAGCGTCTTATTGTACCCAGAAATTCCCTAGTCATATCGACAACCTCCCCGGTTAACCTGTTACCATAACGTTGCGAAAACATTCCCGGCTATCGCATGTCGATCGCGGCGTTTGCAGTATTCAAAAGCTTGGCCTTCGAGGTCTGACAAGATAATCTTCAGGAAACGGACAAATAGGGAGCGGGCCTGTATTGCCCACGCGATGGAAAACAAGAGTGGGGGAAGTGACGTCTTAGCGGCCATATTGTCTGGGAACATTGACGGTCATGACGGCTTTGTTCTCCATGTTTGCGCACTAGCACACTGACAGCAATGCGGTGAAGCAGGAAAATGACGAAAAGAAAAACAACAATTGGGAGAAGCTTCGAAGATCGAGCCTTCGACAGCTCGGGAACAGCGACGAGAAATCTCTGTGTAGCGCTAAATGCTGCGCTAATTTCCTTATTGTGCAAGGCCTGACATAGTTCAAAATCCCGTGCTAAATCCTGCGCTAATGTGGTTATTGTGTCGGTCTTAATATAATTGTATGCCCGCCACGGTGGTATAGTGGTTACGGCGCTCGACTGCTGACCCGAATGTCGCGGGATCGAATCCCTGGCCGCGGCGGCTGCATTTTCGATGGAGGCGAAAATGTTTGAGGCCCGTGTACTTAGATTTAAGTGCACGTTAAAGAACCCCAGATGGTCGAAATTTCCGGAGCCCTCCATTACGGCGTCTCTCATAATCATATTGTGGTTTTGGGACGTTAAACCCCAGATATTATTATTATTATTATTATGATATAATTCTATACCCTGCGCTTAATGCGGCGCCACTAACGTGAAACCCGAGGACGGGCGTCGCACGGGCAATCCAGCGGTGGCGCCCTCTCGGACGGCGCAGGGATAAGCCAAATGATTCAGAAGCGTTGTTCACCAGTTTATGTAAATTGCGATTAACTCTTGGTTGTTTCTGTAGCTTATATTGTTTTAGACCTTGTCAGAATATTCTGCACTGGTTTCGAGCATTGTTACCCTTGTTTTAGGACTGTATTGACGACTGCATGACCATCAGACAGGAGACGGTGGATGGACGACAAGCCGGGCCCCTAAAGCGCTACGCGCTTCGATCTCGATGCTATGTGAGCTGTCAGTCAGCGGTACAGGTTGATGGCCCTGTAAATTTTTGTGAATCATGAAAACAATGAACCAATGAACGAACAAACGAAAGAAAGAAAGAAAGAAAGAAAGAAAGAAAGAAAGAACGAAAGGAAGAAAGAATGCGCGCAAGACTGATTGTAAGCTTGAATAAATGAAGCCTTCATTTCGAAGCCGGGAAATCATGATCGTTCTTGCGGATTGGGTAGTAAAGGGGGTGTCAGGGCATTGTTGGGTGAGCAGCGTCTTTATATCAGTGGGCCTCTTCGATTTTCCACTTCCGGCTACTGGGTGCCAGAGGCAGCCAGAGCGCGCTAGTTTTCTGCTTGTGTTGCTCCACCCACAACGCGGCGCGGTTCCGGTCGGCGTTCGTATTAAAGACGATAGTCTTTCTTGGGGAATTTAAACGCAGAAATTTTGGTCTGTCTGTCAGTCTGTTTGTCTGTCTGTCACCCGATTCAGCGACCCGGCCAAAGTTGAACCACTTGCTTACCTTCCACCCATCTTGAACTGGTACGGCTGTTCATACTTGTGAACGTTGTCGATCAAAAAGTGAACATTACGCATATATGAGGCGCATCATCACTAGGAAAGTGTTAGGTGGTGTGTTCCTTTAGTAGAAAATACATAGATACGTAATTCTAAGGACCCTAGTTTCTTAAGCTGCGCTGAAAATGCCTACGCGCACCGACGAACACCCTCTGCCACGCAGGAAGGAAACCCTCTGCACAAGCTCATGTTTCCCGATGTATTGCCAGATGGCGTCCATATCTCACGCAGCGCCTCCTCTATCGTCTTTACACGGCATTTGCAGCGGAGCACGCAGATACGCGGCCAATTTTTTTGTCTGGCTGGACAACGGAAAAACTTTGCCCCCTACCTCCTTCCCTCTAAGTGCGAACGCACGCATAGTGAAAACGCAAAAGTTCCCCGCGTCCCTGCACTTTGGGCTGTCCCGCGATCCCAACACACGTGATCATGACGTTGTTTCCTGTCAGCACTGGAACTGGCTAACTGTCTTCTGGCTATACCAGAAGTCCGAAAGTCGAACAGGCTCAGGTTCTCTTCGTATTTTTTCCTCCGGCGTGCTACAGACGGACTTCTGTTCGGTGCCTGATCGATTCGTTGGCTTCCTCATGGGGCAGTCGACCTCTTTCTGTACTACTCGATACAGGAAACTTTAAATACCGCATGTCACAATCACTTTCAGGCCTTCACTATCAGATTGCATCACATTTCAGATGGCCCCGCTGCGGTGGTCTAGTGGTTATGGCGCTCGACTGCTGGCCCGAAGGTTGCGGGCTCGAAGGCCGACCGCGGCGGCTGTATTTTCGGTTAAGGCGAAAATGTTTGAGGCCCGTGTACTTAGATTTAAGGTGCACGTTAAAAAACCCCAGATGGCCGAAATTTCCGGAGCCCTCCACTACGGCGTCTCTCATAATCATATCGTAGTTTTGGGACGTTAAACTCCAGATATTATTCACATTTCAGATGACCCTTATTAGAAAGATACGCAGATAGAGCGAGGCTTCCAAATTTACTCGGCCTACCGACTGACAGTGCGGTCAAAGAGTAAACGGATTTGTAATCAGAGCTTGATTGGAATTGGCGCCATTTGTCAAGTGTGTGTGCCGGGAATGCGTTGTTTACCTTGTTAAAAATATTTCTTGCTGTCGAGTGAGCCCGCCTTTGTCACTTCTATTTTGAAACAATATGCGCTTAATAATTTCTTGCGATAAACGGGCCAATTTGAGACAGCCGTGATTATAAGAACTTGGTCAGCAGTTTGTTCAGTACTGTTTTGCCTAAGTTATCGCCTTTTTGAAAGTTAACCACGTGACATCGTACGTTTAGAAATTTAGTATTGGTGGTAAAAGTGCGCCTCCATTCCGTCATGTGTTATGCTTTTTCCACACCGAGGCAGCTTAGCTTAGTAAGGTGTCGTGGCCCTAAGCCGGGAGGATGCAGATTAGATTCGGGCCACATTTAGATGGGAGTCAATACGGAGACCCCCACTGACTCGTAATCATTTCGTGGTTCTGGCACGTAAAACCACACAAATTATTGTCTTTCCGCAAAAGCCCTATTGGTTACCTAACAGCGCGGTGTCTCGAATAAATGTACGATGTTCCCGTTATTCTGTTATTCGTTCTTCGCAAATATAAGAAAAAAAAGAGAACCAGAACAAGAATATAATGTACACATTAGGCCTTTCCTAATATGAATAACCATTCACCTTGGCAGCCTTCGTCCGACTCTGAACGGCCTTCTAAAGAACATTTACAGGGTATACGTAAACCGATCGTGAAGTTTTAATAGAAGCACACAAGTATACAAACACTTATGCAACCATCGCCACCTGCGTACGGTGTGGACAACAGGCAGCAAAAAATGAAAAAAATAAAAAATAAAAACTGTCGTCATAACGAGAGGCGGAAAGGATGTGACGCTTTTACCCTACATCGTGCGAAATAATGCAACATTTTTTCAAGGTGCTGTTCTTTTATTTGCTTTTGATAGCTACGTGAGCTCCCTGTTTTTTGTTCTTGTCTACACAGCTCGCTATAATGGCCGTATGCGAGAGAAAAAGAAGACCGCACAAGAAATATTTCAGAAGCTACCTTATTCAATCAGCGAAATGGTCTACTTCGAGTACACACCAAATTACTTTACAGATAACCAAATATAGTGCAATGGCCCACGAGCACAATAGAACAATTGTAAGACTCATATTGCCCAATCAAGAGGAAATTAATGCAGCCAGACACCAGCCGTGGAAGGGTCACTCTTGTAGCCGTACTACATGGAGCAGCGTTTCTTCACTTAGCGTGTCACATTATTGTCCCGAAGGGCGACAGGGCACCGGCCGCGCGGTAGCAAAAGCATTCTGCACTCACATGAACCGCTATCAACAGCTGCTGTAAGCTAGCTGAGTTTTAGTGAAGTGTCACACCAGATAAACACACATGTGCATCACATACAGCTAACTGAGGTTACGCGCCCAACCACTGCGCAAAAGTGAGCGATGCCTCGTTGACCCGACGATGCGCCAAACTAAACAGAAGCCCACACGAGTACACTGCCTTGTATACGCCCCCCACTTCTAGCGATCGACCCAAACATCTGGCAGTCAGCTATGACCCAGTAATTATAATTGTTGGGTTTAACGTCCCAAAACGACGATGTAATTATGAGAGACGCTGTAGTGGAGGGTTCCGGAAATTTCGACCACCTGGGGTTCTTTGAAGTGCAGCTAATTCTAGGTACACAGGCCTCCAGCATTTTCGCCTGCATCGGAAATGCGGCCGCCGCGTCCGGGATTCGATCCCGCGACCTTCGGGCCAGCAGTCCAGTACCGTAACCACTAGACCACTGTGGCGGGTTAGCTATTTACCAAATTGCCGGATATACCGTTAAGGTTCTTAATTTATTTTGTCACATTTGAAATTAGAAATATTCGAGAAAGATTGTCATTACGTTTTCTCACTTTCATTATTTTTCGCCTCCTCACCTAATCGTCCTTCAAAGTGTATGCCGCGAGTTGACGTTCTGGCAATAGGTTTTCCACTGCTTTTCGTTCCAACGTTCACGAGCGATATGAATTGACCTCGATATTCCTTCCTGCTAGATAACCACCAACCCGTCAGTGACCCCTTTGAACTTTAAAGTGCCTCCGCCGATACGATGTCCCAACGACAATCGTGCACGTTCATTTAAAAGCGCACCACTGGCGCAGCGTTCTAGTACTTATCTTGCGTGGTATAAGTTGTCGATACGCTTATATCTGACACGCCAACGCTTTAAGAGGCCGTGGACCAGCATTTCGTGCATACGCGCGTCAAAACCAGTGCAATACGAACGTGGACGGCGGTGTCGGCAGCTAACATAAGCGCCAGACAGGAACAGCTTTACCTCGGGCTGTAAGCGACTCTCGAGAATCTCAAGGACAAGCCTTTTCTTGACATTGTTATTACTAGTGATGACGTCCGTAGACTTGGACAGGGTGTGCTCCCGCCTCTCCAGCTTGCAAGCCGATCAACTGTACTGCCAGGACGATGAAATACTTCTTGCAACTCCGAAGGTCAGAGGTATGCCTGTGCCCGAGGCCGTCAGCACTCTGCGTGCCCACATGGAAGCCATCCCGGACTTCAACGAGCGCGTGAACTGCGTATCTTCCCTGTACACCTGTCTCATGGAGAAACGGCTGATGGGTCCCTGGGTCCTTTATAGTATCGACCATACTCAGGGCGTCAACCGAAACGACTTCATAACCCGCTTCAAGGAGGCTATCGAGTGCAAACAGGAGACTGCATATTCCTGCAGTATACGCCTGGGACGTACCTACGCCTGCGTATTGGTTCCGGAAAGCGAAAGCTCCGGGCGGAACCACGAGGTCTGCAGCCTTTGCCTCTGGAGTTTCTTGGCCTGCGTGGCGGTCTACAAACCGCCAGAGGGACATTCGGAGCGACAAAGTCGAGCTCTGCGTGAGGTTCTCGGGGATGATCCCGACATCTTCATGTGGGGAGAATTCAATGACCTGGACGCTGCGCAACGGACGGCCCTCAAGTGTGCCCTGAAACAGCGATTCCACGTAGCATTTCCACGGAGGTCTTTTCTAGGATGCCGAGCACCGCTGTTTTCACGGTGCTGACGCAGCCAGTTTGAGCGACAAGCAGTAAGAAAAAGCATAGACTATTACCATACACACGAATACGAAATTTGAACGCATCTGCCTGGGTGTCCCGTTGCGTGGTGTGTCATGTTGCACGCCTTAGGTGTTTTAATGCGTTAGGTAACTCAGCGCTTGTGTGCGCGTTGCTCTTTTATTCGTAATCGTATCTTTTGTGTGCTGCTCTTAAATTCATGATGAACCAATACTAACTCGCCCAACTTGCCGTATTATTGCTTAGGTGTTTTTATCCTGCGTTATGTAAGGTAAATCATTTCCGATATGCATGTATGTCTTCACCGCGGTGGTGACTTTCGGCTTCGGCGGAAGTTTGATATTCAGGGCCCGTATTTCGTAGCGACGCCTTTGAATGCACTATGCGCTAGCCCAGAGCGATGGGCAGCTCGTCACTGTGACCAGTGGGCAAGCGCGAATAGTACGATTATCATCGGAAATGGCGTAGCTACGAAATGTCGACGTCGCTGCGCTTTGTTCGGACTAAAGACAGTTCGCGTAGCGCGTGCAGCCAACGCCTTCCTTATGTAAAAAAAAATGAGTTCATAAAACTTCCTAAAGAAGGCGTTGGTTCCGCAGATCGAAAGGCAGACGAAGCGCATCCACAGGTTACACCACTCGTTGTGAAGTTAAGTTAGTAGCGTAGCTGGCACAATGTCATCCGTGAGCGGGAGGGTGTGTTGCCTTGGCGCCACCTATCAGACGAACCTGCTCTGCTGCGAAGTCATTGAAATTTCTGCTCTTTTTGATGCTTTTCCAGCTTGAAGACAAGGTGGCGCGACCGACGGAAAGGAACTTAGACAAAAGTGCAGCGAGGGCTTTGACAATACATCAACTTTGTTAGCTTATATTATAGGGCCAGATCATTTTTCATGCATAACGGAGCCGTGAGGCGACGGGTTTACTATTGTGCAGTGTTTACCTAAACGTAGCAAGAAAAACTCGGGATATCTGCTCGAGTTTCAAGCATGTCAGGCATACTTTAACAGACTGTAAATTGAGGAGCGCCTATGAACTTTTGCCTGGTCGTCTTGCACAGTGCTGTATGCGCATATGACGTGGCCTGAAATATGAGGCTGAAAGTTCTATATTGTACGTGCCATGAACATTGATTTTTATTAGGACCACCAGGGCAGGGCTTGCATACTTGCAGCTGCATGAAAAAAAAAAGAAAATTTTACCCGCTCATGTATGTTCACAAAGGAGACGAATAAAAGACGTTCTACTGGTTTTATGGTTTATTTTATCATTACTAGTAAAGGAAAATATTATGATGGCTGCAGCCGTCTTGGTCCCAATAACCTTCGCTGGAAAGTGCAGGAGTTGATCAAGATATATTGCAACACTGGTCGCAGTCATTACGCCCACGCTAGCGCTGTGCTCATTGGTCTACTCGGGTGGTGCGTTCTTTTGACATTTGTGTATAAACCCAGCCCCACCAGGACGTGTCTTTTAGCCACAGTAGTTTGTTTATATGCGTTCTGAAAGCCGCTAATTGAGGGGGTGTCCCACGATAGCAATACCTATCATGTAAGATTGCAGCGTAACATAGGCGGGGACGAAAGAACAACACACAACGCATAGCGCTGAACTGAAACTGATGCTTTAGTTGTGAAGGAGCAAACTTATATGGGCTTAACAAGGCAATGACTACACTGTTAATCTAAGCACCACCAAAAATATAAAGTAGGAATATGACACTGATCATTTCGCACTCTGCCTATTGCGTATCTACCTATTGAGCGACGTGAACAGCGCGTGGAGTAAGCGACGAGGAGGAGTAACCGTCGATTAGTCGTTCTTGTGTGTTTCACGCGCTGTTCACGTCGATATGGAATACCAACCCGCCCGGTCACACCTTGCTTCCTTTTTTTCAGAAGTCACGGAAGGAGCGCTCACGCAATTGTCGTTGTGACGATCAATTTCGTAAGCTTCTACTACTTCTCGGGACCGCTTACCCTTCCCTTTCTTGACCATCGAATTATTTTTAGGGGCGAAGCTGCGGCACCCGTTCGTCCCTCGTAGTAGTGCGTAACCAGTCGTAACGCTAGTACCAGATCTTGACCTCCAAGGTGGTGCCGGTGGGAGATTTTTCCTGTGCGTTGTTGAACAATAAAAAATTCGCAGCGTGCGCGTTAACTAAAAGCCGAATTCTTCTGTCTCTCATTCCCCATTAGCAGCTATTGGCATGTTCCAGTAGGAAACGTTAGTAGAAGTAGAAGTGTAAGTGTTAGCTAAAAGCCGACTTCTTTTGTGTCTCATTCCCATTAGCAGCCATTGTTTACCTCCAAGGTAGTGCCTGGTGAGATTTCTCCTGCGCGTGATTAAACAATAAAAATTTTGTTCAGAACGCCGTTGATTGATGAAATAAACCAACGAAAGACGCCAGATGTTTTCTAAAAGCAACACGAAAGAACGCCAGATGTTTCTAAAGCAAAACGAAAAGACGCCAGCTGCTTAACGAAAGACGCCAGATGTTTTCTAAAGCAATGGTTTTCTAAACAATGAAAATTCACAGCGTACATGTAAAATAAAGTGAGCTGCAAGTCGTAATAACTCATCGAACCTTTAGTATAAACGCGCCCGATCTCACGTCGGTGATGACGTACTGGGCAGAATTCACGGAAGATTCACGGTTGACCGATGAACCTCCGCAGCTTCGCCCACTCATCATCATTCACTCCGTGGATATGCTGTGATTGTTTGTTGGTGCTTGGCCTAAGAGTGTAGTCATTGTCTTGTAAGGCCCATATAAGTTTGCCCCTTGAGAAATAATGCATCAGTTGTAGTCCCGCGCTGTGACTTGTGTGGTAACACTGACATGTAACACTGACGCTGCGGTAACACTCGGCCCTCCGCATTGGAGAATCTTGCGCAGCCCAATGATTACGCAGATATACCATTCCTAAATAACAGCTTCATCTCTGAAAGAAAGAAATCGCAGCATTTCCACGGAGTGAATGATGATGAGTGGGCGAAGCTGCGGAGGTTCATCGGTAAACCGTGAATCTTCCGTGAATTCTGCCCAGTACATCATCACCGACGTGAGATAGGGCGCGTTTATACTAAAGGTTCGATGAGTTATGACGACTTGCAGCTCACTTTAATTTTACATGTACGCTGTGAATTTTCATTGTTTAGAAAACCATTGCTTTAGAAAACATCTGGCGTCTTTCGTTAAGCAGCTGGCGTCTTTTCCTCTTGCTTTAGAAACATCTGGCGTTCTTCCGTTTTGCTTTTACAAAACATCTGGCGTCTTTCGTTGGTTTATTTCATCAATCAACAGTGTTTTGAACAAAATTGTTATTGATTAATCACGCACAGGAGAAATCTCACCAGGCACTACCTTGGAGGTAAAGAATGGCTGCTAGTGGGAATGAGAGACAGAAGAAGTCGGCTTTTAGCTACCGCTGCGAATTTTTTATTGTTCAACAACGCACAGGAAAAATCTCCCACCGGCACCACCTTAGAGGTCAAAGCGTAAGACTGGTTACGGACTACGACTACGACTACGAAAGACGAACGGGTGCCGCCTTAAGGAGCTTCGCCCCTAAAAAAAAAATCGGCAGATCCCACGCGTTGTGGGAATCGGTTTCATGCGAAGCAGTCAACGAGTGCTTCTATGCTGTATTTTATGGCTTTGAGTCGAGTGTTACGAGGTGGATCGAAGGAAGGAAAACGGGAGAGAGGGAAGACAGGGATGTTAACCAGTTTGGCATAACCAGTATGCTACCCTGTACAGGGGGAATGGATGGGGGAGATTGAAAGAAGAGTAAAGAAAGAGAGAAAGAGAGGGGAACACACACGCACACACATAACTTCACAGCGCAGAGCGGCAGTCTTGTGCGGTATGCGGCATCATTAAAAAGTCTACAGCCGCTCGTGTAAGGTGGATCGACGTGTTTGTGTAAGTGTAGCAGCTCTTTGCACATCGTGAGATTACCAGGCACGTCGACAACACTGGCGTTTAAAGGGTAACTTGTGGTGCGACGTAACGTCAGCCTTCACGTTAAAGTACATACGTCAATATTATCGAAACTAAGTGCACATTATGGTGCAGTAATGTGAATATCATACGTAAGTTTCGATAATGTATTCCTCCGAGATCGAGGAAAGCTTTAATGTAGTTTGCTGAATCATAGGAAAACAAATGTAATATTTATTAGACTGCCATAATAGCGGAGCCAACACTGGAACCACAGATGTTAATCTGATATGACGCCTGCATCGTAAGAGTACATATGCAGTGTTTATTGCTTTCTTGTAAAATTAGATAGCTAGCACCACAACAACAAGCGACGTTGCACTGATATTACGCCTACGTAGGCTGTTTTTCCAAACCAGTTTATAGACCTGGCTTGGCGCTGCGGTAGAATATCTGATTTCCACGCAGAATGCTTGTGTTCGATTCTTTCTGGACTCCTAATTTTCATTCTTTCCATTCGTCGAGTCAACGCTGCCGATGTCGGTTTCTCCTAACGCTCTCGCATTTAAATTACCAATGTCTATTCTCGCCGTTCTTGGGTAGATATACACTGTCAATCACCTGTGGTGCATACCCGTACACCTCGGCCTGTGGTAAACGGGTATCTGAGCGCGCGCTCGCGCCAAAGAGAAGTCTTCTTCCTCTTGCTCTTCGACTGCCTTGATGATGATATTAACGCAGGCAATACCATATATAGCATAGCCAAACGTAGCACATTAAGCGCTTGCTCGCACCAAAGAGAAGTCTTCTTCTTCTCGTTCTTCGAGCGCAGGTGAAACCACGTATAAAAATTGAAAAAGAGCAAGCAAGCGAGAAATAGAAAGAGATAGATAGATTTAGAAAAAGGAAGAAAAATAGAAATAAAGAGAAACAAAGTGAAAAAGCACAAAAACGGGAAAAATGGGCAAGAAAGAAAGGGAGGAGGAAAGAAAGAGAAAACCGAAGAGAAACAAAGAAGGCTGCCCTGCTCCGCACTTCCTTCGCGCTTGACACCACTAGTGCGAAGCCGCCTTAATTTTTTTTAGGCGTGAACTTCAAGGCGAGAATAGCTATAACGGCCAATGACGGGCAAGGTGGCTGTAAATCGTAGGCGAATAGACCGCGACGTTTGTTAACTAACGTAGGCAGAGGGTACAGCTGCATTGCCTACGTAGGGCTTTCATGAAATGTTTGATCGCAAAATCCGAACGGCCATTGCAATTAGGTTTTCTTGAAGCGCATATAAAAGACAGGACAAAAATATTGGCACAGGAGGCACCCAGAGCGCTAGGTGTGCCTATATTTTTGTCCTAAAAACGGCAGGAAGCGGAAGATGGAAGCTTGCGGTGAAAAAATTCGTAAACAGGGGGTGGGTGCTCCAGCCGACGTTTCGACAAGAGGACTTGTCTGCTTCGTGGCTGGAAGTGATTTCCTTAGCGCTCGTGTGCAATGCTTCGTGCGCTCTGTACCGCAAGGGACAAGGGGATGGCAACTGCGCAAGTGGTGTGGGGGAGGGGGGGGGGGAGAGACCGCCGTGACAAACTGGGTGAGTCACAACGAAGGGGAAAAAATAAGAAAAAAACAGGGTTGGGGGAGGGTACACGTTTCGCTGGAAGTGCTCGAAAGACTTTAGGAAGGTTACATGAGCACAACTCGGTGTTGGGCAAGAGCAAGACAATCCGTATGGTCTCCAGGTATTGGAATAGAGATAGAAGAAGAACACGTGCAAAGGTGCCAGGTATGCCAAGAACATAGGAAGCCTGCTACCGAACCACTTCTCCAGACACCACTGCCTGCGTATTCGTGGGATACAATCGGCATTGATCTTTTCTCGTTGGAAGGGAAAGAGTACATCGTGGTTGTCGACTACTACTCTAGATTCTTCGAGCTCGAACAACTACGTGACACAGCTACTAAAGACGTTGTCGGTGCTCTGGAACCAATCGTAGCACAATTTGGGGTGCCAAGAACAATCCGCACGGACAGTGGTCCACACTGCCTCGTGGGAGTTCAGGCGGCTGATAAAACGATGGGGTACAAACCACATAACCTCAAGCCCATACTACGCCCAAAGTCACGGCATGGCTGAGCGTACAGTGCCAAAAAGCTAAGCAGCTCCTGAAGAAATCTCCCAACATAAACATGGCACTGCGGTCACACAGAGCCACACCAACAGTGGAAGGCTTCTCGCCAGCAGAACTTCTAATGGGACGCCGCATCAACGCAACTCTGCCATCGACCACCGAAATACTTCAACCGAAGTGGGACGACAGTGAATTCACGCGCAAGAACGAAGCAAACAGATGCCAAGTCCGCCGCACCTACAACGTACGACACCGGTTGCGACGTAGAGAACGCATCTCACCGAAGACAGCTGTGCAAATTCTGAGTGGGGCAGCATCCCATGGGACTGTGACGAAAGAAGTGAGTCAACCAAGATCCTATCTGGTACAGACTTCAACATGCCTCACGAGGCGTACAGGGAAGCACGTGAAACCAGTGACAATAACAAGAACTGGACGCCTGTGCAGAAATCGAAGCCGTCTGGACCTGTAGCCTGCCCTTCCGAAAAAAAAAACATGGTTGATCCCTCCATCATAGGAATCGGAATAACACGAAAGTAAAGCGTGCCCTTACACAAGTAACTGAATGTTTACTGTGCATTGATATAAGGGGAGCTTGTCAAATGTACATTGATGTCTGGCAGCTAATGGCACCATTTAGCGCGTATGCACCCACTTTGATGATTGGTGGTACATCTCCATCCCGACGACTAACGTCCATGTTAAATGATTAAACAAACCCTTGTGGTAGCTGTAGTAGTCAGCGGTGAAAGCGTAATCAAAGAATTAGGTGTGATAGCCAGAAGACCATCGCATATTGGACGCAGAACTTGGCCGCCATCCCGAGGCATGTTAAAATGTGAACACCACGGCCGGACTAGAGGAAAACGCAAAACGCGTCGTGCCGCCCCGGTAGCCCGGCCGCGACTTTTCTCTGGGCGAGCGCGTGAGCGGGGAACGCGGTGTTACAGCCAGGTGTGGCAGGCGCGCGTCGCAGAGGTATTTTTGGTTTGAATTAGCGTGATGCTATGAGCGAGGCCGACACTTTTACCACGCTTTGGCCAATGTCGCCACCTCGTGGTGTGTTAAGGCATTGACAAAATTGAACTTCTATTGAAAACGCGCCGAATGGGACGGACGTGTAGCGCGTTGCAGGTGCTAATCGCCGAGGTCATAGTAATGACGAATTACTTTACATTACCGCTCCCAGAGGGCCACACCACCCCGCCGACCGGGAGAGTGGTAGATATAAATGGCGCGTTTGTAAAGCCTCTCGAGTCTGTGACCGTGGCGCAGTGGATAGCGTGCCGGGCATATGTTGTTGCGGATCGAGCGGTCGTGGGTTCGATGCCCGGTGGCGGAACCTTTTCTTCTTTGCCATCTATTGGTGTTCCTTTTTTCGACGTCACTTCCGTGATAGAAATACGTCATTGAAGTCTTGGTGGACCCCGGCATAAAACACTTTCGTGTTAAAATGGGGGTGTCATGGACTACCGACCACGGCGACGCCGCGCGGCAGGTGGTGGCGTGGGCGAAAGGCAACCCTGGGACTCGGCGCGGGGACAAATGTGTGCGAAGTCGCCGCGTGTGTATCGTTTCCCGGCAGGCCTACCACGCCGGAATAAATGGTTCCGGGTTCTGTTCACTGCTTTTATAATGACTGCTTGATAACGCACGGCTACGACAGTAGTAAATTTGGATAAGGTATTAACGAGCACGCCAAATGACGCATTAGTTCCCTCTCCGTGTAATCGAAGTAAATGACTACCTTAAAGGGCCATGAACCTTTTGCCACTACATTTTGTGGAATTGTGCGCCTGCGTGCAGGCAAGCGTCCTGTTGATGTGCTTGCTCGACGAATGTGGACATTCAACTCTTACCTAAACGGGAAGCAGCGTCCTCTAAGACGAAGATCTGAGTGACCACACCACCAGGATGCTCGTACTCCAAGATTTTTCCCTCTTGAGCGCTTGGAAATAGCGACGTGCCACACCGCTTAAATGCTATGTTGGTAACGCCTCTCGTAGCTCTTTTCCTTCTATGGGAATCGTGTGTGCTCTCCGGCTATTTCGCCAAATGTAATGCGGCCTCCACACGCGAATATGGTTGTTTCTTTTTGTGTCCGAGCTCCTAAGCTCAGTATTGCTGTTCTGAACCGGACTTTCGCACTGCATTTGGGGTAGAATATAACTATTATCAACATCAGGGTAGTCTTACAAGAACTCACGCATTCATAGTATGCAAGCCAGCATTCAATCTTCAATATCCACTTCGCCGGAGCCGCAAGAAGTGCCGAGGTCACGATGGTGTGTGCGCCAAATCGTTGAAATCAGGGCCGCAAATGAAGCCGCAATATCTTGTGTCGATCCAAACAACAGGGGTCACTACGGAACTCCGACACAAAACGCGACGGATGTGGCATGCGGAGGATGCTAAATATAACACAGCGCTCAACATACGGGACGAGAGGAAGAAGTGAGCAGATGCGTATTTAGGTGACGTTTACTGAAATTACTGAAGGGCCACATGCACAGACGTTCGACACTATCATCGTTTTCATAGCCGAGAAAAACACGGTGTATGCAGATGTTAGTGTTGCTCTACTTGTAAAGTAGTTGCGACGTACCAACGCCAAATATTCAACTACTTTTGATGCATGCCACCAAAGGAAACGTAAGAAAGTATTCCCATCAAGCCAAAGCGAAGTTGGAAAATAAGAAGCTAAGGCTCAAAAAGTACCAATTATAGTTACCACAAATTATTTTCCACGAAAGAATGCCCAAGAAAACCTTCTTCATATCCGTAAGCGTCTTTCAAACGCGCGACACATGAGGCGCAAGCTCTGATGTTCAATTTCAAAAGAGGGAGTACGTGACACCCGGCTATACAAGGTCACCGCCGGCATGACGTTGCAAAGACTTGTATTAGAAATATGAACACTACCCTCAATGTTGGGGTATAGGTCATTATTTATAGCATCTGGATGTTGCGGCTAGCAAACCAGTTCAAATAAATCGGTGGATAATTTTATTAAACACTAACTAAATGCGGCGTGTTAGGACTTGTAGAAGTTGAAATATTTATATATTAGATGCGCCCAAAAGTATTGTTCTTTCAATGTAGGCTTGATACTCAAAACGGAAATGGTAGTAAGGCATTTTCAAGCTTGAGAAATCGAAGTTCTAGGCATGACGTCATTGTGCGACCTTCAGTTCTCCACGGCAACGTGGGGGCTTCGCATTTGGCCATCGACGTCTGGACTTCGGAAGAAATTGCTAATTTAGAGGAGTCTTCTGCGAAGGCGATTTTGGGAAGCATTAGTATTGTTGTTCAGGCGTTGGTACGTGGTTAGGGTCGAAGGCTATGGCGGGCAAAAAGATGGGGACTCTATGCAGCTGTCGTGAGGTACGGAGAATTCAGTCTTGAGGTCAAGTCTCCCGGCCAAACCATGACCTCAAACTAGAGGTAGTGTAAGATTTCATAAAGCATATCACAAAATAGGAGCATTGCGAAGAAAGCAAAGCGAAGTGTTCAAGAATGCTTTTCTAAAGCTCTAAATATGTGTTAGCATTATTCGACAAGTTCTTCTCTAATTTACCTTTGTTGACTAACTAGTCGTGGTAATAGTATTCATTAAAACATATAACCTAGATGCAGAATCTTCCCTACGGGGGCATGTTGCTTTTTCTAATTAGCGGTGGAAAAACTTTGAGAACTGTGTATATCATTCACAGATGTGTTGTATTGTGACAAAGAAATTCAGGTACAGCCAACCTAGAATGACTATTGATGTGAATAGCAGGTTTAGTAACAATATGACGGGCTCTCCAGGATTGGCTTGGTTTGCTATGATACTATCCGGAGGGGCGAGCGGATGCTGTGGACAGTGTAATATTCAAGTTTACACGACGCCTGAAACCGACCAAGCAGGCGCGCCATATCGAAAAACCGCGGGAAGGAGGCAAAGAAGAGAATTTCCTTGCTAAAGACTCGTGCTCAAAGTCCCGTATATTTTTTTCTGAGCTATTCAGGTACCTTTCTCTGTTCTACTTCACAGCAGTTTGGAGAAAAGTGCAGCAAACCGCCGAATCTACTGACATAATTCAGGTCGAAACGCACACCGTCCGTGAAAAGCAAATTGCGGCAGAGGTGGACGAAGTGGACATTGTTGTCGGAGGTCACACGAACGCATTTTTATATCACGGTGAGTATCAAACATTCCCAGTAATACAGTCAATACAGAAGGTAAAGAGGAGATCGAGGCTTGAAGTAATGAAAGAAGTCGTTGGACAGGGAGTGTCGCTGGTTGGAAGGAACAGCGGAGAGAGGAAAGGCAGGAATGTTGACCAGTCCAGAAATACTGGTACGCTACCCTGCACCATAGGCGTGCGCATGAGGGGGGGGGGGATGTGGGGCCCTCCCCCCCATTCATCTAAAGGTGGGCGCCAATTCTGGCTGATACATTTACTCTGTTGGACATTTCACGTCATTTTTAATGTGCAGGGTTATGGCGACACATGTTTTTTTTTGGAGATAATGGCGGGCTACGACCCATGACGTTGCATTCAAATAACCGTTTACTTCCCACCTTTAACCCGGAAAGCCGGGAACCAATGGCAGAACGTTATGAGAATCACGTCATCGCTTCATTTGCATTTTTGCATCCATTACGCAGCTTGTTTTTTTTTTATCGGACTCGACAGACGGGAAGGGGAGGGCGCACTGCGTTGAAATTTGCCCCCCCCCCCCCTGAATCCTCTTAATGGAGCATCCCGCGCTAGCCTATACCAAATAGTACTGACATGCTCGAGAGCGATACTCCTGTGCCTTTAAATTAAAAAAATAACGGTAACTAATTTGTTTCTTCTCAGTTGAAATAAGAAGAACCAGCCTGTTCAGAAAGCCTGCACGTTTTTTGTGTTTGATTGAGGGAGGTGCCAAGACCTTGGTTTATACATCTCCTGAAGTTTTCAAGCTAGGCCATATTATATTTTAACATGGGCATAACGAAACTAAGGCAAACATTTTTATACATGGGATTCCTGTTGCCCAAATAATTTGCTTTTTGCTAGGATGCTAATGAATACGTGATGTTCTAAGTTACTGACGCGTCTTCATTCTTACAGTGATACGTAGTACTAGAAAGCATGGATGTTTACGTGGTATTGGCCTACGGTGCTGAACTACTAAAAATCAAAATTTCTATCGTGCCATTTCAGTTTCGGCAGCGGAACGTGGCTTCGGTGTGAAATTCGGGGCATCGATCATGCGAAACATGAAACGGTTTAAGTATAATCACCGAATACGTACGCACCACGTCACAAACTTCACTGATGGCAGTGCTGGGCAGTATCGAAGATACATGTATCTTCGATACTGTCTTAGATACTCTTTGGGTATCTTGTATCTGTATCGCGATACGTCTCGCAAGACGTGTATCAGTATCTGTATTTCCGATACATTGAAGAATGTATCGTGTATCTTAAGATACAAGATACTACGGTCGCACCACCACCGGGCGAAACAATAAACGTCGGCTGAACTCCGCTTCTCAAGCTGGTACTGCTGCCACTGTCACCAGAATAAAACTGAAGGCAGTGACATATTATTTTACCTTTACGCCAGAGTTTTCCTGCGAGGATAGGCGAAGGCTCTGATCGCCTCTATTGTGGAGCAGTCACGTGGTGGCGTTCGCATCGTCTCGACAGACAAGCACGCGAACGTTTATGCCTAGCCGACATTTTCTTTCCTCGCTTTTTTTTTTTTTAGTTGTCTCAGTGCCATGACGATTGGCACTTAGCCCTTCCTGTGCCGCGTACTCCAATGCGTGCGGCGTCTTTCGCACACATCCTGATGCCGCTGTAGTATCGTTGTCAAAGTTTCTCTAGCGGGGTGCTTCGTTGCGAAGTCAAAATGATGCAAGAAGGGGAGGGGTTGCTTTGCGTATTGTGGCTTTCACACATCGGTGATTGGAAGGATTTCGCGGATGTAAGTTTGGCTTACATGCCATGAGATTGACTTATATGCAAACAACATTCTAATAGCTATAGCACCGCGCACTGGTACAGATGCTCGATCTAACAGAACAGGCATCCACCTAACCGAAGCTATCGTGGCGTACTTCTCTTCTTTTATTGAAAAAGTTTTTAAAATTATAATTAGAATCATGAGCACAAAATCATAAAAAAGTCATACGCACGAAATCATAAGCACAAAAACCATAATCATGTGCTTAAAATCACAAGCTCAAGTTCTTTCTTAGCTGTCCTTCTTTTCCTTCTTTTCCATCCCATACATTACCTATGTCTCTATGTCGTTTTTTTTTTTCGGTCTGCTTACTGCAATATGTCTTTAACGTGGTGCCAAGGTAAGCTCTTTGTTTTATGCTTACCTTTGAGATGTCTGCGTCATTTGTGCTACTGTTTACAAACTTATATTCCACTTGAATTTGCTGTCACGTAAAGGCGATGTTGAGAATAAATATATAATTATCCGGGCGTGTCTAGTGTATACAGTAACAAATTCTGCTTACTGCTAAGTAAATTAGCGAAATAAGTTTTCATTATAATAACCATCTTTAAGCTGCTAGCAAAGGAATTTGAGAAACCAAATGCTCCGTTTTTCTATGCGAGCCGTTTTACGCTATTTTCCGTAGACACTAAATTTTCAATGGTCTTACCTTAAAGGGGTCATGAACCACTTTTCCAAGTAATGATCTAATGACCTCAGTATCGGAGTTTGCTGCCTCCCGAATCGATTGCCGCAAAAATTTCTCGAATCCGTCAAGAATGAGCGGAGTTACGGGGGTTTGGCGCACGCTCTCAGCGCTTTCTCTCTTTTCTCGTGCCGACGAGCGCACTGGAAGCTACATAGGGAGGGATGGCAGGGGGAAAGAAGTTACGTCAACGCGCGTCATGAAACGCGATCGCTCTCCCGCTGTGATTCGCGCGCGCGAGTACGGCTACCATGTACTGAGGAGTGCGGCACCGGCAAGTGGCGGCACCCCGTGGCAAGAAGCGCATTTGATCCGAACGCCGCTCTCGATTTACGTCGGCTATCGACCAGTAAGCATGCTATGTCTCTTGCGACGTAAACTGGCAGATCCGCGACGTCAACGTGCAGACGTTCCGCCCACCGACGAGAGTGAGAACTGGCCTCTGCTCCGCTTGTGGCCTTTACGCGGCGCGCACGACTGTAATATTTGGCAGAGCAGTTCATAGCCGTGTCAGCTTTCCACATGATTTGTTTTTTCAACAAGCCCAAGGGGTGCTTCATGACCCCTTTTAAACGCCTAATTGTCATAGCTATTAGGGGTCACTGGCGGCGGTGGTCTAGTGGTTATGGTGCTTGACTGCTGTCCCGAAGATCGTGGCGGCCGCATTTCGATGGAGGGAAAATACTCGAGGCCCGTACGCTTATATTGAGGTTTTAGAATCCAGGTGGTCGAAATTTCCGGAGCCCTCCATTACAGCATCTCTCATATTCGTATCGTGGTTTTGCGATGGAAAACGCAACAATTATTCTTAATCGTATTATTAGCTCTTAAATATATCACCAGTTCTTGGGGTGGCCGTCTCTATTGTGTTTCTATACTTATTCACTGTGTTTGATACGGAACCGCTTTTCTATTTTACTTAGATACATTTGTTTTCCTCGTTTAAGATTCCCCAAATTCTTCTGTATACTGTTACTAATCACCAGATAATCGTAGCTATAAGTGCCAATAGTGTGTACAAAGGAAAGAAGATGACACTTAAGGGCTCGTTTTCTTTGTTAGACACGATATTAATGAGAACTAACAGACATAACGCCAAGGAAAGTACTTTCCTTGGCATTATTGTCTGTTAGTTCTCATTAATAGTGTGTACAGGGCGACGTCCTGCAGCGCTTTGTACAACTGTACAATACGTCTGAAAGGTTTCTGGGCTGCCCATGTTCTTGGTGGCGTACACCTGTCCGGTGATCCGCTATGCTGAAAAACCGTAATACGTTTATGGGCAAGGTAGAACTCCACAGCGGGATTTGCACCACCGTGCAGAGACTTCTTGTTGACGTCTTGTAATTAGATGGCAACCCGCTAGCTGGGCGGCAAGCAGAGCAGCGATTTCCATAATTGGAAAAGCGACAAGCAAAACCGCCATCAGCGAAGTGTATAAAGAGCTTATTATGTTAAGCAGCTAAAGAAACACCATAAGTTGTTTCGGAATGAAACTGACATAGCTTGAGCTAGAAGTACAAAACTTATGAGATACCAACTGACATTTATTCAGATGGAACAAAATTGCTCGCAGTTAATAAATTTTCGAGCGAAAATTGTTATGTATAGGCCTTTAGTGCTACATTATATGAATATATAGTAACAAATTTGCGAATGTATCGAGGTATCTTAAGATACAATTGGAATGTATCGTATCGGATACAATCGGTGTTGTAGTATCTTGTATCTGTATCTCAAATACTTCTTGCCTGAGTATCTTGTATCGTATCGCGATACAATTTCAAAGTATCTTTGCCCAGCTCTGACTGATGGATCGAGAGGTTTAAGGTTTAGCGAAATTAGAAGTTGCTAAGGGCACCCTAAATCTGGCGTTTGGGCTTCCTCTCCCTACTGCACTGGCACCTTAGTCGAAGAGCCTGGCTTAAATGTTCAACTAAGCATGGACTGCGCAGTCGCCACACAAATACGATTATTCGTGCCCGTAGCTGGCCTCTGAAAGGTTGCGACACAGAACCCAATGCACAAAGGAGTGAGATGCGCACAGAGTTCGAGAAATCATGTCAAATATAAACTCCGGCGCCGTAGAACGAAGCGCGCGCATTCGTGAACATGCGAAAGCATTCAGAAACAAGCCATAGCAAGAAGGAGAGGCAGCAAAATAAGAACTTTTTTTTTGGACAAACAAACATTCCAACAATAATCATATCCGGGGTTTTACGTCCAAAAACCAGATATGATTATGAAGGACACCGTAGTGGAGGGCTACGGAAATTTCGACCACCTGGTGTTTTCTAACATACACTGACAACGCACAGTGTTTTATAAAATGCACTGACAACGTACACGGCCTTCTGCCACCTGCGTTCGAATTGCTCATCGCCGTGTTCTTATACGCATATAATAACACGGCGAGGCGCAACTTGAACGCAGGCGCCATCCCACTTCCCCGCACCGAACAAACACAGACAAGCAGCGGAATCTGCGAGGCCTGCGTCGAACACATCAATCACAATAACAAAGACATTGCGCTCGCGGCCATCTACGTGAGGACTATCAAGAACCCTTCCACACATGCACACGGGTTCGTGAAACGTGCGAGCGCTCTCGATCACAACGGGCAAGTATAAGCACTACATATCGGCTTACCGTGTCTGGTGTTGGTAATACGTATGTTGCTGTTGGCATCGTTCCGCAACTGTAAACAACTGGTTATATAACCAATGTGCGACTCTTCGACATATGTGTGTGCGTTATACCATTTGCGCCTATCTTTAGCGTCATTTCGTAACTTCTCGCTCAATGTAAATAAATACACCGTGGCCACTTTCCCACCCCATGCTTCGTGTTACATCGATTCCCATGATACGTGGGACCTGCCGAATGTTTCGCAAATAACTTGCTTTTTAGAGCACTTCATGGCGACTACGTCAACATGGGGACAGGTTCTCAAGTATGAGCCGAAGCTGCGCGCGTTCGTGGGAGCCGACGTTAGGGTCTTGGTGCCAGAATGATATGGTGCCAAAAGTAATGCGATGCTGGGGATCACGCACTTGCGGCTAATGTAGGCATTGAATGAACTCTTGGAAAAGGACGAAGTCAACAGTGGGGGTGAAAACCACGGCCGACGAGTTTGGAACTTCTGCGCTCCAACTTGGTTTACAGTGATGTGGAACCATCACAAGATTGGAGTCAAGTCCTGCCCAATCGAAATATTCGCATGTTCTTCAAATACTTCAGGTGCCTCAGACACCGTGGTGACTACTACGAGGGTGCTCGCAGTTGTCACCATGGTCGATATTTCGTCAGATCTCGATCGCGCTCGCAGCTCGATGGCGAAAGCACTTGCAAGTGCGCTGAGCGGGCGCACGCTGCTCAGAAACTAGGAAAATTTGTTCCGAGTGCTCGATTTTGACCATCCGAATGCAAGTATCGAACGATAAACATCTGAATCAAGATATTGGAACCGTCAATTTTCGTGCCAGGGGACGACGGAACCGCTTGAGAAAGAAACCACCGTCGTCTAACAACTCTCTCTATGGCCACCGCGAACTGATCATTATAGGTGTTCTTTTCGTTTGTTTTTTCATCGGTTTTTGCACTACCAGACATGGTTTAGGATAAACCGCGATGGCTAATGCTGCACGTCTTTGCGTATTTGCATATTATAGACCATTAAGCACGCTAGAATGTTAACTTAGGGTATTTTATCAAATATTGATTACCTTCGCAGTTCGAACGGTCCTTTCAACTACAATACGCGAAATATTGCCGAGCAGATTATTATATGTCAGGGTCGTGTTTATTTCAACTCCACGCTGCTGCAGAGGTGCGGAATAAGTACAATGGACATATTGCATAATTAAGGCAAGGATTTTTTACTAAGCCCACTATAGCTATCCAAGATGCAATGAATATGCCACAGTGCGTAAGTTTAGTCAGGAATCTTACCACTAGGCACACAAGTGTGGCTGCAACGCACGGCAATCCCCATTGCAGCAGATAAATCCAGCAGATATACGTACTCTCGGCTGTATACGCGTTTTGAATAAGGCCATGCTAGAGCGAAATATTGCCATAACCGTCTGTTGATTAAGTTCACCTCGGTTAACAACCTCAGCGCATATGGTATATGTGGCGGGGCATATTTAAAAAAAGTTCCTGTCCCTGTCTGTAGTGGCTTATGCGTCAAAAATAAATGCTTCCATGAACGCTTATAGGTTATTGTTGGCGCTTCACTTGAACGCCATGAATTTTTGAAATCTCTGTCGGAAATGGCTGTTCCAAGATTGAAAATTTCCATTAGTGATTGTGTTCGCTTCTCTGAATCTCCAGCTACACGTCCTATGTACGAGTCGGAAATGCCACACATGCCCGCTCTGTTAAGTCTTACGCCAATGATAAAGAAAATAACTCCATAGTATGTCGTTCTGCTGGTCTTTTGAAAATTTGTGACGGGTTGTTGTACGACAACCAGGGTGTCGGAACGGAACGAAAACCGAAAACGAAAAACGAAAAAAAAAACGATATTTTTGAGCGGAACGAAAACGTAACCGAAACTTTATATATTATTTCGTTCCGGAGTGAAACCGAAATTTTTTCAATCGTTTTTCGGTTCACGAGAAAACTTCGCGATCCGGAACAACTGAGCTCGTGCAATGTGAGCATATCTCAGGGCACAGTACTAGCGCGTACCTCAGGCAGGAATTCCAAAGCAAAAATATGTTGAAATTGTGCGAAAAACGAAAACAGTGGCAACCAGAGATGTTTATATTAACGCAAGTGGACTTTTGCGCGCCTGTCACGCAGGCCAAAGTGGAGAGGGCATTGTCGGCGCTGAAGTTTGTTACAGCGAAAGCTGTTATGAGATCACAACGGCTGATATTGGGGCCATAGTTGTCCGCCGCCGCCGGTGTCCGTGACCGCTATCGCGTGAAATAAGAAAAAAATTGCATGAGAAACATATTTCTAGGGTTGGTTGGGATTTTAACCCGCGCCCTCAGCGTGGCAGTCGGGTCTTTCACCACAGTGCCACGCTGGTGCTTGTAACTCCTTCGCAAAAATACTCTATAGAGGCGTCATCTCGGGTGGGGAATCGTGTGAACATATGTAATATAGCGTGGCAGAAGAGTAAAATAACAACCAGTCATCACACAATGCTAACAGCGCAAAGTGTGTGCTTTAATGCTTCCCACCAGTGTTGCGGAGTTGCCACTCCAGAAGTGAAATGACTCCGAAATCATTCCACATTTTCGCAACCCCGGAATGGAATGGGGACAACGCTTGGAGGAATGGAATGAGAATGAAATTAAGCGCCTTTTTTCACGCAATGGAATGCGAATGGAATTACATCTTTTTTCCGAAAATAGAGCACGTTTTCGTCTACGTCCTGTTTTTCAAACTTCAAACATTAGTGAGAGCCTCGAATTTAACAATAAAGCAGTATTTTTAAAATGGCTTGGCTGATTACAAGCATGGTACATTTATAAGCAACGCGCCTACTACAAACAGAGGCATAAGTTAGTGTATGAACAAATTCATTATCCCAGCAGGTACTGAAGGGAGAAACAAACTACCCCTGCGCGTTTGTTCGCATTCATACCCCCACACGAAAGTGGCGAATACTCTATGCACAGCCTGATCTTTATCTCACGAGCAGTTTAGTACCTGACACACGTAAATAACCTTTGCGACAAGGAAGACATTGCACACCTGCGCACAGGCGAACATAGAAAGCTCTCCTCACCACATCCATGCTTGCGAGGCGCGCTTGAAAACCATGAGTGCTGACGAGAGGTGCGGCCCAGTGTTCCATATTCGATGCAAAGGCACAAGGTGCCCGAGAGGTGCACTGTTCCAACTAATACCAGCAATTGAAGAGGTTTTTTTTTCGCCATATTAACCAAATCTTAGTTTTCTCCATATTCACGACCGCTCCAGACGCGTGGTAAAACGGCTTAGTCTTCTTGAATACTACTTTTTTCAGCATAAAAATACGCTATGTCGTCATTTTACCATTGGCACATTTAAGCTTAGACAATAATAAAACAACACCATTCGTTAAAACATGCTGACCATTCAAATACTATAGCCCCTTCAGACACGCATTATGATGCACTGTCTGCAAATGCGTCAAATTCGCATGGCATGATTCTAAGGCACTCAGTATTACATTCCAAGAAAGAAAACGAAGGAATGTGTTGTTTTTTGTGAGTTTCAGTAATTAATGTGATTTAGCGTGTAAATAATTATCTAATTTTCCTGCTGTCAGTCAGCTTCAATACTTGCATAAAAAGAATAAACTATTAGGCCAGAAAAGCATGCACACCTTCTTTTTTGCTTGTATTCGTTTAAAGCAGAGAAAAAAAATACTCTTGATGTTGGTCCTGGAACGCGGCACGTCGAGCGATCGTCTAACACAGTAGTGTCTACAGCAAAGTGATGCTCTGCAGCAATACGCAGGACAATGAAGTTAAATCACCGCTAGTTGTCCAATCAGGAAGCGTGCACGAAAGTGCACACTGAGTTTCAGGCCATTTGAAGAAACACGCGGCGCGGGGATGCGCCTCCGAAGTTCGCGTCCCCAAACGAGGACGCCGTGTCGCAAAGGGATAGGGAGCGGAAGAAGTGTTTTTATGGGAATTAGTACGATGGTTGTGCTGCACGAGATGTCACCATGCTACAATCCCTCGACCTTGGTAACGTGTTTTGCATACTTCTGCAGTTCTTAATGCATCTGATGGCATCAGCTTTATGGGGCGTTCATTCTTGACTCGATAAAACTATCAAAGATGCCTTTCCTACTTTGAGGAATTACAGGAATGGAATTGAACTGCCCGGCCATTCCCGGAGTGGAAATGGGCTAAGTTTTTTCATTCCGAGGAATTGAAAGGAATGGAAATACGGCAAGTCCTAATTCCCTGGAATGGAACTGGAACGGTACGGAGGCTCCCATTACGCAACACTGCAAGTTCCCACCCACTGCAAAGTGCTCAGCCATAATTCCTCATCGTCATCAGCTACAGCACAAAGTCACTGACTTATACAGATGTGTAGCGGGTACCACGTTTCACCAAAAAAATGACGAAAAATTGCATAGTAGGAACTACGATACTTGAGAAAAATTACGATGATTTATGGCGTAGTGGGTACCTTGCATGTGTACTTGTTTTAGTTGTCCCGAGAGAATCTACAACGGGCTCTACAAAGTCCACTCTTCCAGCTTTCGCTGTGACTGTGCAGCGTGTTCCCCGCAGGCCTGGCGATCCTTTTATCAGAACAGCGGTCTCGGACGTCAGAGAGTACACTTAGTGACGTGCTGCTTCTGAGATCGTGCTCACTCCTTTGACACAAAGCATTGAGCCCACTAAAAAAATCGTATTTGTCTTTTGAGAAAATAAATACTATGACTTTGAAATTAATACTGCTTTGTGCAAGTTGGTCGGAATGTGTGGTAGAGTTGCTTCCGCTCCTCTGAAGAACGTGTTTTACCCTTGTCCCACTTTCCAAAGAGGAGGGCAAGTCACTACATCACAAATCCAATGTTCTTTATGATTGCCTTAACTTCAAATTTTTGCGCAAAAAAAAAAAAAAAAAAAACGTTACGAACCGTTAAGGAACATTTTTTTTTCGTTCCGGAACAGAAACGGAACGGAACTTTCTGCGGTGGAACGAAACTAAAACCGAAACGAAAAACATTTCGTTCCGACACCCTGACGACAACACATACTGCAGCTTTCCCCAAGCCTTTAGCTGTGCGAACGCTATCTTTCTGTCTTTATAACTTTGCATTCTGGTGACAATACTCTTTTAGAAAATATGTTTCCAATATCTGTCAGATTCATTACGTGCTTGAAGTTTCGGCCGAAACTTTAACGGGTCCCTGAAAAACTTCTTGAACATGCTCAGAAAATGCTGCCGATCGGTAGTCGAGGCTCCTGCGAACATGTAAGCCAAACATTATAGCGCAGCACCCGGCATGGAATTTACAATTACGCTTCAAACTCAGCTAGAAATCGCTCGCTCTTCGCTCGACGAATGATCTCACAAGCGCAATTCTTATGACATCAATTTGGCTTACGGCCATTGTTTGATTTGAACATCCTGAGCTCGATAGTTAGCGTGGTTGCCGTGGGGTGCCGCAATGTGCCTGCGCTGCGTTCTATAGTGCTAGAATTACACACGGTATAGAGGTACAGCAGCGCGCTCGTGATCACACTGAAAGTGAGTCGCGCGTTAATGGAGAAGAAGAAAAGAACGTGTTCAAGGTTATGACATGCGCTCGTCATCCTCCCTGTGTAGGCTTCAGCGCGCTCGCTGGGACGACAGGAGAGAGAAAAGCGCTTGAAATCCCTATAACCCCATTCGTACTTGGCGGATTCTAAAAATTTTTGCGGCAGCCGATATGTGAGGCACTAATTGCACGAAAAAAGTGTTGCAGGGCCACTTTAACCCATATATGCCCAAACTCAGAAAAAATGACAAAACAAATATTTTTTTTCACAAAAAGTGTACTTCTACCCCCAAAAGAAAGCACAAGTGTTTTATTTACTGCCAGGTAAACGCAACACGTTTTCAAGCCGCCCTATACATATTGAACACTGGGCATTAGGTGTGCTATGTGCGGGCGCGGTAAGCCTTAAAACATTTCACGTGCACACCGACATTGCACGTCTTCCTCTCCATGACATGTTTCATACAAAACACGCGTTTGCCCGGAGAAAGCGGTCGGCATTTCACGTGCACTTCTTCCTTTCCATGACGTCTTTCACACAAAGCACGCGTTTGCCCGGAGAAAGCGGTCGGCACGTGGCAACATGAAAAGCAAGCAATCGCTAGGCTTGTACACGTTGAGAATGAGACCTGCTTTGATGTGCTGTAGGCGGCGCTAGTCATCAGCTAAGAAATAGCGATGTTAGAGTGCATCAAAGAAGCGTCCTATATGCAGGACACTGGGCATATATGGGTTAAGCAGTAAAATTGATTTTTCGCCGCCACGGGTATCAGCCATACGGACAGCATTGTCATAGCGTTTAACAGTAAGTTCTTACATCTAAAATATCCATTTCTATAGGCATTGGGCTATTCTTGAAGCTATAGCCTGCAGAAGCTGTTTTCTCCATCAGCGAGAAAGAAAATCAGAACATTATTTTTTTACCTCAATTTACATGTTCCCGATATCTACATATATTTAAAATTTTTATATCTGGTCGCAATGAGACGTGTCTGGTGCGATTTCATGCATGATTCCGTAATACTGCGCCGACATCATCTTCAAGGGGATCTGATCCTTTACATACATGTATGTCTTGAGCACGTCAACAAATTTGCTATGTGTTGTTCGGGATGAGTAACAGATTGATACCTTGACATTTCGTGGTTTGCCTTTTAGCCTCAGTTTGCGTCATTTCAGAACTCGATGACATTTGGAAAACATTTTGACCATTACCAAGAAGTTCCCCTGGTTCGCTGCCAATTCATCTTCCTCTCTCCCGCGGAGTTCGAGACTCTATGCATTAAAGAATACAGGGGACTATCAAGCATTTGGTCTAATAAGTGCCTCAACTTCCTTTGCTTAGTTTTCACAGAGCGGACGCTTTGCGAGTGAGTTGTCTTTTGCGGCCTCTAAACCTCATCTACAAAAGTTGTTCACCGCTCAAGGCAACGTACTGGTGCTCATCGGAAATCCTGGTTTTAAACTTTCGGTTGAGTTTCCATCATTCCTCAAACCCACGGAAACGTTTTAATGTCGTACCTGTAGCATCAGCTGCATGACTGAAGAACAGGTGGCAGCATAAGTGAGGCAGCACCTCGCCGACAGGTATGTACACCAAACGTGCCTGCAACACCTTCTGGCTATTAAGCTTTGCTCTATAAAACCGATATTTTGAAAGCCACTGCGAGCCTTCCCTTGCCTCTTATACCCTGTCTCGTCGCTGGACGGAAAGGGCAGTTTTGTTCAAGAAAGAAGTACTACCATTTCTACGACCTAAATTCTGCTATTGCTAGGGAGCATTGTTTGCCAGAAAGGAATGCGCTGGAAGTTTTCATAACGTGCTTCTGAATATCAGTTACCCAGTGCCTGGCGTCTTCCCTCGAGTACACTGCACGAAACACTTGACAGGCAGACCGGCACTATGATAGTCCCGAGTTGAACTGGGGCCTTTTCAGAATCAACGAGTTTGTGCCCGAGTTCGCACGTCAATCAATTTGATTGACAGACGCCCGCGGCGATGATCGGGTCCACCCACCGCGTTTGCTCTTGCGGAGGAGCAGTGCTCACGGCGTAGCGCCAGCGAGCGGCACGTATAATCTATCAGCTTAATCGCACAGAGTATACACACAGGCACGAAGAATAAAAGGTTATATCATCACGTGGCTACGATGTCTCGCATTAAACTTCACCGCGTTCACGATGTACCACTCACAGCCACGAAGCAAGCGCCCCTGTTGGGGTTTGCGGCGAGAAATGTTATTATTTACTTGTTTGTGGAGGCATTGTTTCAACCGATTCGTTACTACAGAAAAGTCTTCAGACGTTTAATGTAAGTTTAGCCGCAACCTGTCCATGTATTTATCTGTAATATTCCAGAGCAGCGAAGCGACGTGCACAAGAGCGCATGCGTGTGCGCCCTTGTTGCCTTCGAGAGTGGAAATTTCCACGCTGCAGGTGGAACGACAGGATTTCCCGAAGGAGGACAAACGCCCACGAACACGCCCATGGGAGGCGCTATGATCAGTTGGCAAAAGCGCGACAATCACGCTGACGTCGCTACACTGTCAAAATGTTGACTGGGTGGCAGCGCTGACGCGTTCGCACGCGGCGTTCCTAAACCGCCGCAAATGCCGCACATGCGTATGTGACGCCATGCTCGTTCTTGTAGCCGTTTTTATCAACGCTGCTATCGCGTGCTCCGCACTGCTTTCCTGTCATGACCGCCGTAATGCGAGCTCGGAGCAAACTCGTGTGCCCGAGAAGCTCGGGCCATCCTGCATAGCACCTTTGGACAGAATGAAGGATGCCCGTAGCGCTGCGTGCGAGACGCACATGCGCCACGCGTCTCTCGTCTTTTCTTTTTTTTAATGTGAAGCTTTTATTGCCTCACAAATGTCGTTGGCGCTGTAGGTGTGATAAGAGAAAACCCGGCTTCCGCGAGTGTACACAAATGCGGTTGTACACAAACGAGGCCCTCGAAGGTGCGCCGGTCACGTGACTACTTTGTATCCGCCGTTTTTCCATAATTGGTGCACTCTCGATCGTGGGCTTGTCAGCGGCCAGCCGCTTCTGATACGGTATAATCTGATCTCTTATCGAGGTTATCGAGGTGCATTGTCATCTCACGTTGCCGCATTTCATTGTTGCCTGGACACGAACGCGTGACCGTTGTCGTTGCCTGTCGCAACTGAAGTGTGGCGCAGCTAACACGTGGATGACGGTCCAATTCGCGGCATGGAGGAAGGAAACAGTCAGGAGGGAGCATTACGCAATGAGAAAGAAAGAAAGAAAGAAAAAAGAGAGAAAGAAAGGAAGAAAGAAAGAGAGAAAGAAAGAGAGAAAGAAAGGAAGAAAGAAAGAAAGAAAGAAAGGAAGGAAGAAAGAAAGAGAGAGAAAGAAAGAAATGAATAAATAAATAAATAAATAAATAAATAAATAAATAAATAAATTAATAAATAAATAAATAAAGAACGAAAAGTAGTAATTCGGGCACGCACACACTAAGCTTCACTTGCCGCAATTTTTCCGATAGCGCAAAGGCTCCGGAATTTTTTTCCCGCTACGGTTAAGTGCGTTTATGTGTCTCTGGTGTTCGTTGGTTTGTTCTTCGTGATGTCAGAGAAATGCCGAGGAAGCATTGTCTCAGGCTGATTGTCTACATTAAGGTTACGTCGTGATTACTTTAGCAACGTATAGCAGCAGCCAGAACCAGTTTTTGTTTCGTTTTAGCTCGTGTGCTTTTTCATACCGAGAAGCTAGCTCTGCTATACCGCATTTAACTGAGAAGATTCCTGTAAGGTTGGAATATTGTAGCAATACGAGTAGCGCAGTTATTCGGCGCAAAGCCACGTGACTCTCTCTTACCTGGTCACTGCGCCAAAGTTAGCTGTTTATAAACCGTGTGTCCCGAGGAATTGACGGCTGCAATGCACCGTACAAGCCGTCGTGCATTTTCCTCGATCCATTTGTTCCTTATGCAAGACAACCAATAGGGTAAGCGGATCTGGTAGAACTTTGCCTAATTCCACGCAGCCAATGCTGGTCTGGTAAATGTCAAGAACTAGTATGTTGACATAAGAAGCTTCAGTGTTTGTCGCAGCGCCAAGCCGAAGTGTAAGTGACGTGTGCATGCCTTCTGCCTTGTCGGCAATCCTAGAAAAGCCAAATTTTTCATGTGCAGCAGCTAGTTTACAGTGTATGGCGGAAGCAATCATATAGATGCTTCGGAAAATCGTTCGCCGTCGCCGTAATGTTCCGTAAAAAGCTGAAATACGATAAGACCTAACTGTGGGCGCTTTAGACATTGCCGCGACAGCGTTAAATAGCTCGTTTCGCAGTAATTCCGGCGTCGGCGCCGTTGGTTGTCAATAAAAAATCAGCGTTGTCCGTGACCGAAAATTCGAGAAAGATGCAAATAAAATAAAAAAATCGGCAGATTCCACGCCTTCTGAGAATCGGTTGCATGCGAAGCAGTCAGCGAGTACTTCTACGCTGTATTTTATAGCTTTAAGCCAAGTGTTACGAGGTGGGTCGACGTGTTTTTGTAAGTGTAGTAGCTGTGTGTACATCGTGGGCTTCTCAGGCACGTCGACAACACTGACGTTTAAAGGGTAACTTATAGCGCGGCGTAACGTTAGCCCTCACGTTAGAGTACACACGTCGGTATTATCGAAACTAAGTCCCCTTTGTGGTGTAATCATGTGAATATCATACGTAACTTTCGTTAATGTATTCCTCCAGGATCGAGCAATGCTTCAATATAGTTTGCTGAATCATAGAAATACAAGTGTAATGTTTATTAGACTGCTACAAAAGCGGAGCCAAGACTGCAACCACATACGTTAATCTGATATGACACCAGCACGTACATATGTAGTGTTTATTCCTTTCTTGTAAAATTAGATAGTAGGCACCACAACCACAGTTGACGTTGCACCGCCGTTACGCCTGCATAGGCTGTTTCTCCAGACCCGTTTATAGACCTGGCGTGGCTGTGTGGTAGAATACCTGATTGCCACGCAGAATGCTAAGGTTCGATTCGTGCTGTGATCCTAAGTTTTATTCTTTCCATTCGTCGGGTCAACGCTGTCGACGTCCGGTTTTTCTTAACGCTCTCGCATTTAAACTTCCAATGTCTGTTCTTGCCGTTCATGGGTAGATATAAACTGTCAATCATCTGTGGTGCATACCCGTACACCGCGGCTCGTGATAAACGGGTACGTGCCACACGTGTCTGGAGGAAAGGGTTTGACGACGTACGCGACAGAATTTTCACGTTATTCATGTCATGACCCGACAGTCATATTCGTCAAATCTTCTTACCCTCCCATGTCAGTTAGGGTCGGCACCCAGTTAAGGAGGCGATCATGAGAGCACCCAGACGTAGGCGGCTAGATAGATAGATAGATAGAAACGTAGATAGAAACGGTCAACTTGCCAAAGGTTCGCTGAGAAATGCTTCGCATCTAACAATAAAAAATATCCGATTCGAGTGAAAATCAAACCCAGGCCTTCTGCGTAGCAAGCAGGTGCTCTACCACAGAACGATGCAATTGCTTGAAAATGCTCCCCCCCCCCCCAAAAAAAAACGCTATGAATGTCATGTAGCGGGAGGAGTCTCCATAACGCATGTAATACAGCGTGGCAGAAGCGTAGAATTGCGCCAGGTGTCAAAACGTGTGAATTGCGCAGCGAGCAGGTGTTCCAAGGGCCTACCCATTACAAAACGTACAGACATTTATTCATCATCATCAGCAAAAGCATAAACAAAGTGAGCAGATGTGCAGATTCGCGTGTTGCCTTACGGACGCGTAGAGGGCCCTTCGCTGATTCGCAAAAATAAGAATTACAGCGCAGGGGCCACTTCTCGACTCTAGTACTTGCAGTATACCTAGGCATTCAAGCGTAGTTTGAAACGGCCAATGTTACGCGCACAGACGTTCGTTTCTTCGCGACACGGTTGTGGCATCCACCGAGAACCGAAGCATGGCTGGAATTGAGAAGGCGATGCGCCCGGGGCCTGATTGCGCTATCGCGCTCTACACTCGAAGGCGAAGGTCAAGCTTCCTCCAAGGTTTTTGTGGGTGCCAAGGCAATCTGGCGGGCATAACCCGAGAGAGGCGGTGGCTTGTTTTGGATGTACAGCGATGGGGGCTTTTGTATGTGCACTTGACCAAGGTCATGTAGCTGTACAGCGAAGGATATCTTTGAACAGCTCCCGGAAGAGATGTAGCAACAATGACTGTTTAATTCCCGCAAAATGTCCGTTTGAATTGTCTCCTAAACGCGGAAGAACGGTGCAAATATACACGTTTCACTTGTGTATATACCACGCATTCATCACGGGGAAAAATTCGAAGAGAGACGAGAGAAACAAGACTGCGTCCTGTCATCTCAACTCTTTATTATCCTCCTTCTGCCTTTGTTCTTCCGGCATGAAGTCTTGCCTGCCATGTCAAACTCGCGAGCGCTTGCAAGATGAATTATGCATTTTTAAAAACATATCGTAAAATTAAAAAAAAAATATCTATGAAACAACGATTTACCCTGTTCAGATGGATTAGTTGAAGATGCGGATATTATACTTAAGTGTCAAATTGAATTGTAACACTTGCCAAGCTAAAAATAATAGCCATTTATCTTGTTAGTTGTTATATATGTATGCTAAGTGTTGAAATAGCAAAATAGAGTAGCAGTGAAGTCGTGTCTACTCCAGTACGTGGTACAGAATATGTGCTCCTACTCATAGGCGTGCGCACAGGGAGGGCAGGGGGGGCGGCCGCCCCCCTAATCACCTAAGAGGGGGGCGCAAATTGACCCTTCTAGTCACCTAAGAAGGGGGGGGGGTGCAAAATCTGCCGCACACATTGACTTAGTAGGGTCGGGGGGTGCTGCGACGAACCTTTGCCCCCCCCCTAATGGGGAACCCTGCGCACGCCTATGCTCCTACTAATATCTACTAGCAATACTCTTACAGCGACGTAATCGTGTGACGTAATCGTGATAATACGATTACGTCACAATACTCATGTGACAATACTCATGTAACACCGCACGATGACGTCACATGAAGACTTCACCAATTGACATCATTGATCGGTCAAAGGTGGGCAGATCCCGGGGGCAGTGGCACACCAAGCGAGGTGCAGAAGGCTTCCGTTGAGCGGTACGCGTTTCGCACGTGTTTTGATGCGTCAGTCGAGTCTAGGCGTTGCGACAGTGCCCTCTGGACAGTTTGAACTGGTTATCTCGGTTTCTTAGTACTTACAGACGTCACATCGATGTCGTCACATTTGTAGAGTTGGTGCATTTATATGCTGCGGACCGTACGTAGCTCCAAGGCGTTTGTCAATGACCTTTTGAACGTGTTCTGTCAGGATTAATGTCGCGGCATAGCACGGAAGTGGGCACGTATTTATTTATTCAATTAAGCCAAGCTCGTACAGACTGACCTGTGTAGCTGGTGATGGTGGTGAGTGAGTTAAAACTTTTGTTGATTGTAAGTAGGGCTCCGTGTTTTAGTATGAATCCTAAAAATACGATAAACACTCACCGGTAAAATTTTTGACAATTCGGATTTATCCGATAAACTCCGATTTTAACGGCCTATACGATCAGGTTCCTTTCATCGAAAGGACATGTTCTAAGCTGTCATTGATGCATCGGCCGGTTTGGCCGATACATAGGCGTGCGCAGGGTTCCCCATCAGGGGGGGGGGGGGGGGGCGAAGGTTCATCGCAGCGTCCCCCCTTCCTATTAAGTCAATGTATGGGGCAGATTGTGCGCCCCCCCACCCCTCTTAGGTGACTAGAAGGGTCAATGTACGGGGTAGATTCGGCGCCCCCCTCTTAGGTGATTAGGGAGGGCGGCCGCCCCCCCCTGCCCCCCCCCCCCCCCCCGTGCGCACACCTATGGGCCGATATAAACTTCACCCCACGTCAACAGTTTCTCGTAGACCGCACCCGTCGCACATTTAACAATTTAACAATGTATAACATTGTTGAACCCCTGCGGTTTTGGAGACTTCAGAATGTCCAGTGCTTTTTCGCTGAGCGCTGAGTCTTCTTGCTCTCCCTGTTTCTAGCGCAAACGCTGAAAGGGCATTTTCAAAGCTGAGAATCATCATTCGAAAGGAGGGTGCTTCCATCAGTTCCAGCACCGTCGTAAATTGTGCTTGCGTCTATTACAACAAGCGTTAATTAATGTCGCAATAAGCACAAACGTAAATGTTCTGTATTCAAGCATTTGTGCTTGCGTGTATGTGTTGGTGCGTTCGAACCTTTCAGACAAATGAAATACGCTTAATCTGTTCTGTTGTTTCCGTATTCAAATAGATATCATTTGATGTAAGATTTAGAAGTATCGAGAATAACGCAAAAGTAAACTCCGAATTTCGGAGAATTGGGGATTTACGAGAAATACTCTCTGATAAACGCCGCATTTCGGCCAAAAAAATATAATAAACTCCGAAAAACACCTTTCGAATTCTGAGGGAAAAAGCACTCCGAAAACACGGAACCCTAATTATAAGGTTTCTGGGCAAGTGGGTGGCGTCCTCAGTCTAGGGCCCCACTGGCCTTTGCGGCTCGCTGGGCTTGGTCAAGCATAGGAAGCTGGCTCTCCCGATACTTGCTAGCTAGTCAGGTCTCCCACTGCCTTCATCGAGACATTGTCCTCGAAAGGGGAGAATCGACGTTCAGGGGCATTCCCACGTAATGTGGGCCGTAGTTGGCAGTTCCCTACAACACGGACAGCTGTGCGCGTACAGTGAGGGATTTATGTAGTGTTTTCATTCTAGGTGAAGGTACGTCTTGGTCTGTAGCCGTGTTCGAAAAAGCCTACCTCACCCACAACTGGCACGCACCAAAAATAATAAATAAGAAAGAAATCGAGCCAGCTCCACTGCGCGAACACTGTCGAAACAGCGAAAATTATGCCCGTTCTTCATCAGGCTATATTGCACTTCCATGTTTTTCAACTCTTCCGTTCATTGGCGCTCACCTTCGGCCTCTCCTGCGCGAACATCGCGGTTGGCTCGGCGACGACATGCCCGTTCTCGCGTCAGCTCTCGCTGACGCTCAACGTCGGGTGGCTTCTTCATCGGGAGAATGAGAAATGTTCGCCATCTTGACAGCGCAGACTCCTGAACACTGATACCGACACGCTATTTTACACTCCACTGGGCCTAACCGTCCCCCCACCATTTTTGCTCGTTTCTCGATTGTTCACCCCCCTCCTCACATTTTCCGCCCTTGCCCTCGCCTCTCTCAGCACACGCAGCCCTCCCTTCCTACCGAGCCTCACTCGCCACACTGCGAGACCACGTGATCACCGCTACCACAACGCCGGACATGAAAGCCCTGACTAAGAACAGCTTCGCTGCTAAAAAATGCGTTCCGGGGCTAGGGTTTGAACCCGGGGACGCCCGAAAACAGCGTTCCGGGGACGGCCGCTACCTAAAGACAAACAGACAAACAAACGAAGAAGAGTAGTACATACGTCAGCCCCGACCGCGCCTAGCTTCGCTTGCCCCCGTTTAGCTGATCGGGGAGGGGTTACTGAATTCTTTGTATGTATAACTCGTTTTACTGTAATTCCATTCTTTTATCGATTGAGACACTGATTATTGATTTTATTTTTACTAAGTTCTTGTGCTTTTCAGTCCGGGCTACGATAACTTTGTAGGCGTGATCACCGCAATTTTAAGTATGAGGTGACGGTAAAATACGTGACCAGACAAATGACGTATCGTTGTTATACAGAGCGCGGAAAAAAAAAGATAACCTAGAAAATTTCCTTCCCATTGCGAGCGGCGGCATGTTGAGCGTTTCTTTCAAAGACGGAACGCTTTGAATTCGCTAGTAGGACGACAAGATTCGAGTACGTTGCTAGTGGCGGCCTGGTGGGGATGCCGAATGACTGATGCACGTTCCAGGAAAGGACGCACATGGAAATTGTATGAGCGACTCCGGGTGTCCCTGTCGGCCACGTACCGAAAGAACTTCAGAAAGCCAACGTTTTTTTTTTCGCTTTAGATGTAATATACCCTGTATGGTCAGTCCACGTTAATCTAGAGTTAATTAAGACGCCGAGGTATTTAACCGATGTTCCCGAGTCTGCTGTGATATCGTTTACTGCGTTGTGACCTTAAGACAGGAGTGAACATCAAGCGTGTGGTCTTTTCTATGTTAATTTGCAGTGTTGACGTCATCAGGAATAACTATTATTGCGATAGCAGTTATATGGGCTGTCTCGGCTGGTTTTTGTCCGTCCCCGTCGCCGTCATTCACCGTATATGTATAAGTATGTATATATATATATATATATATATATATATATATATATATATATATATATATATATATATATATATATATATATATATATATATATATATATATATATATATATATATATGAAAGTGCCAAAGAAAAATAATTTTGAAAAAATGCTTCCGAAGCGCGGAATCGAACCAGGTACCTCTCGCTCCGCAGACCGTGTTTTTTCTGTATAACGGAATCACAGGTAAAAAGGCGACCTGTTGAATAATACTTGTTGATATGCCATTATTATATCTTAAAAATAAAAGCGGACCTCTCACTGGACCTTGATGGTCCAGGAGGTTGTGCACGTCATGCTCACCTCACGAACGTTTCATTCTTTTCTTTCGGTCCTTTTTACGTTGCTTCGCGGCTCCTTTCCACTGGCTGTATTTGGCGCTACGAAATGTATCATGCACCGATCACGTACGTAAGCAAATGACATCCGACGAAAGTAAATTCGAATGCATAGGTACCCTATCAGTTCATTTTTCTCTGGGATTAGCTTCACACGCCGTTTCTTTTCCGACAATTTCGAAATCAGTCGGGCTGTTTTTGAAGTGACGATAATTCTCAGCGGCCTTGACCCTGGCCTTTATGGTACACACTATTTGATTCAAACTTATTTTCATTGGGTTCGCTTCACTGACGTGAGAGAGCACTCACTGCGTGATATTTACCAACTTTATCGTGAAAGGTCCGAGGAAATGCCACAATCTTTTCGTCTAGGCAGCTCTATTTCATCATAAACCCCGAATTAAACCTGACATTAACAAGCTATACCAGGGAAAACTTGACTACATGATGCACGTCTGTGTAATACTCGGTGGCCAGAAAGGTGCTGACATACACTGGGACTCTTGCAGCGCCGGCTCTCACAAGCGTTAAAAGGACACTAAGGAGAAACAATGACTCGGTTTAAGTCGATAAGTTGTGCTCTGAGAACTCTAATGTCGTTAATTTCGCCATCATAGGTTTATCAGTAGAGGAGAAAATCAAGTTCAAAATTTCATTTTGAAATTTCGCGCCGAAATCTCCCCGCGTGACGTCACCGATTTCAAAGTGTATTTGTCGTATTTTGGCACCATTGTCTCAACAAAATTACCGCAAACTTGGTAGGTTAAGTCTATGGCCCCCTCAGAGGACAATGTACTTCATTTTTACCGGTTAGGAACTAGGTAGTCCCTAGGAGGTGCCGTCAAAACATGTGACGTCACGGCGAATGGTGGGGAAACTTGAATGTGACGTCGCCACCCACATTTTGTTTTTGCGTGTTTTCTCGCTTACTAAGCGTCTTCTCGCAGCAAGCGGGGTGTTTTTGGTATCGTGAAGGAGTACTTTACTAATGTGAGAAAAATCGTTTTGCTCTTTAGTGTTTCTTTAAAAGCACTATAGCCTACAGGAAAATGTAAAAAGAAAAAGTGCTCGTGTCTGCGCCGCTCTTTCATGTTTACTGATGAAGCCAGACGACAAGCCTTGACCTAAACGCAGCTGAAAGTAAGATATCAAGGTTTGCTGGTACCGCGAGCGGTCGTGGGTTCGATGCCCGTTGACGTAACTTTTTTTCTTTGATATCTGATCGTGTAAGCTTTTTCTACGTCATTTCCGTGACGGAAATACGTCACTGAAGTCTTGGTGGACCACGGCATAAAACACTTTCGTGTTAAAATGAAAATAAAGCGATGACGTGCTTTTTATGAGTACCGGCCATTTGTCCCCTGCTTTGCGAGGATAAATGTGAGAAGTAAACAGTTCTTGGAATGCAACATCGGGGGATCGTCGGCCGCCATTATCCTCAAACAAACATGCATGCCCGTAGCACCCCCTTTAGATGATCAGGGGGGCAGCGGCGGTCCTCCTTCCCCTTCCCCCCGTGTGCAAGCCTCTGGCGAGTAAGCATATATCATGTGCAAAATACGCATATGCACAAACGCACAGAAAAGGCCCACTCATTGTCATAGCCGCTTTTGCGTGTTCGCTTCATGAAATGAATAATAGGCAACGAATTACCTTTATTATCAAGTGTCGTTTAACAAAACAATGTTCGAACAGCGGTCGTTACTTATTCCCCCTTTTTTTTGTACGCTCGCTGAATTCCTCGCGTGGTCTGTACTGAAAGCCATAAAAATTCGTGTATAAAATAATACGAAATGACAAATGTTGAGAGCCCTTTTTTTTGGCCAACCCTCTGGTTTCCAGTCCCATCGTGGGCGGAGCCACCAACTTGATCTGGGGGCCTCCGGCTCTTCAGATTCGAGTTCCTCAGGTCTCCAATAAAGTTCTTGTCATGTCATGTCATGTCCTCTGGTTCAGAACTATCAATAATAAATGTATAAATCAAAATGATGATATCGTTGGGATTCTGAAAGAAACGCCACCCCTATAATATCGTTATCGTTTCTTTTAAAATCCATTTGCGCCTGTGAAAATTTTCATACTTTAAAATTGCTTTTTGTCTCTATGGCGTTGGGTGCAGAAGAAATTGTAGAAAAAAAGAAAGCAGCCAAAACGTATATACCTGTTGTGAACTTTGCGTGTTCTCACACGATTTTTAACACCAAAGCTGCTGTGTCTCGCCGTAGCTTGTGCGGTTGGTTGGTTGAAAACTTTATTTGGGTCCTGCAAGGCGCGCGTCAGCGCACAGCGGGCGACTCCCACGTTTGTGCGGTATGGTATGGTATGGTATGGTATGGTATGGTATGGTATGGAAAAACTTTATTTAGGTCCGTCGGGGCGTGAACTAGCACGTATCACCAGAAAACTCCTCAAGTGGGTATGCGCCACACGAACTGGGCAAGCCCCATCACCGTCTACAGCAGGTGCGAGCGTTAAACGAAAACGAACACGTGGAAAAAAAGAGAGCGAAAGAAAGAGATCGAAAGAAAGAGGAAGAGAAAAATAGAGAGAAATAAATGGAACAACGAGATTGAGAGACAAAGACAGACAGAGGAAAACATAGAAAGAGAGATAAAAACATAGAAAGAAACAGACACGAAAAAGAGATAGAAAAAAGTAGAGAGAGCCAGACAGAAGGAGAAACAAAGAAAGCGAGAGAGAAAGAAAGGGAAGAAAGAGAAATAAAGATAGAAAGAACGAGAAAGAAATAGATATTGCCACGCCCACTTCTTGTCTTGTTTTGATGTATTCGGGTTTGACCGGCAGGGACGGTTATCAACGCTCGACGCTGTCCGCGAAGCATTGTTCGAGAAGCTTCACGTCTATAGTAGATCGTTCTGTTAAGATTGCGCCCCGCACGCGAACGTTCCAGCTTTGTCTAGAGATAACGCCGCCACCAGCGATATTGCTGGAAAGTTCGATACCGCCTGTATAAAAGCCGACGCGATTGACCGCTTGTCAGTTGATCGACGGACGACGCCCTGTTCGCCGCTATATTTGTACAGCGTGTATCGCTGTAGTTCTAGTTCTCATTTTCCGGCCACAAGTTCGGCCAAATAAACAGTTTCATCCTGCAAACGCCGACTGCTGTCTTCATCGACGTCACGACCACGTGACATCTGGTGGAGGTGCTGCTTCGCTCATGTTCCGGTCGCCCCCGTCAGGCCGTGAACCCAGTCCGGGCCGCAACGAAGACATCGACGCGTACCCCGAACAGCGAGCAAGCCGCAGGACACAAGGACTACCTCCAGAATACCAGCCTTTACCCGACAAGACCAGGAAGACCCCGACCATGACTAACACAACAGCGACAATGACAGCAACCATGCCGCTTGCACCCGTGCTGCTACAGCGCCCAAAGGAACCACCGACCTTTCACGGATCATCTGCTGAAGACCCGGAAAGTTGGCTGGAGAAGTACGACCGCGTCGCCATTTTTAACGAATGGACCGATGAAGACAAGTTAAGACACGTCTACTTCGCCTTGGAGGACTCTGCCCGAACTTGGTTCGAGAACCAAGAGCGAAGCCTCACGACGTGGGACATTTTTCGCACAAGATTCCTTGCCACATTCACGAGTGTCGTCCGCAAGGAGAGGGCCGAAGCTCTGCTGGAAACCCGTGTGCAGCTTCCAAACGAGAACGTGGTGCTGTACGCGGAAGAGATGAGCAGACTGTTCCGACACGCCGACCCAGCCATGCCCGAGGACAAGAAAGTCCGCTTGCTCATGCGAGGGGTAAAGCAAGAGCTCTTCGCTGGGCTAATGCGGAACCCACCGTCGACAGTCCAAGAGTTCGTCTCAGAGGCGACGACGATTGAGAAGACGTTGGAAATGCGCAACCGGCAGTATAATCGCCGATCGATTCAAGACAACCCAGTTGTTCATGCTGTCTGCTCCGACGACCTGCGCGAAACGATCCGAGCGATCGTGCGGGAAGAACTACGCAAGCTCTTACCCTCACCACAGCCTGAAGTTGCGTCGATCGCTGACATCGTCCGAGAGGAAATCCAGCAGTCTCTTGGGCACCCCCGAGTCAGCGCAGCCGCAGCTGCAAGCAGTGACCTATGCTGCTGCAGCCCGACGCAACGCCCCCCCTCCTCGCCCAAGTCAAGGACGCCGCGCCGCCTCAACAGTTCCGCCGCCAGGCACCACCGCCGCCGCCACCGACGTCACACCGCCCGCCAGCCGGCCAACGATACACGCCGAGGAAGACCGACGTTTGGCGCGCCCCCGACCACCGCCCACTCTGTTACCATTGCGGAGAAGCTGGCCACACTTACCGCCGCTGCCAGTACCGACAGATGGGACTGCGTGGATTCGCCATCGACGCGCCGCGTCCACAGCGAGGGGAAAGACCACGTGACATCGCCGACTACCTCGCGGGAACGCAATGGACGCCCCGACAACCTTCCCGTTCGCCGTCGCCAGGCCGCTACGTCTCTCCCCAACGCCGACCATACACTGGCCCAACTCGGGGCCGGTCACCTAGCCCGTATCCGGAAACTAAGGGCAGCAACCGATGGAGGTGCGGTTGCTGTACGACGAAATACCGAAGATCCTCCGCCGCCGACGACAACGCCGCAACGACATCTAAAGAACACGCCGCAAGCCGAACGAAGCCCTGACGTCGAAACTTCACGGCCCGAAGAAGACCTGACGACACAACGACGAAGCAGCGGGACAAACCGACGTAGCCGTGATCCGACGCCGCGACCAAATCGAAACGGTAGACGACGAACGAGTGACCTCGACGTTCTCATCGACGGCCACAACGTCACCGCTCTCGTCGATACTGGAGCCGACTATTCCGTCATCAGTGGACCGTTCGCGACGAAGCTGAAGAAAGTCAAGACCGCCTGGGAAGGCCCCGAAATCCGCACAGCGGGAGGTCACCTAGTAACGCCGGCAGGAATCTGCACAGCGAGGGTCTCCATCAACAACCGGATTTATCCCGCAAGCTTTGTAGTCCTTCAGCATTGCTCCCGAGATGTCATCCTTGGTATGGACTTCTTAGGCCTTCATGGTGCAGTCATCGACCTCAGATCAAAGTCGATAACACTATCTACAGAAAAAGCATTACCGCGGTACACGCCGCCAGGGAAGCATGCCTTGAATGTGCTGGAAGACCAAGTCACCATTCCCCCTCGCTCCAGCGTCATCATTTCCGTCGGCTCTCAGAAAGTAGCAGACCTGGAAGGCGTCATTGAAGGCGACCAGCACCAGTTGATTAACCGCGAGATTTGCGTCGCAAGAGGAATAGCAGAGTTGCGGGGAGGCAAAGCAACAGTGATGCTCACAAATTTTAGCAACGAGTATAAGCACGTAAACAAAGGCACGACAGTCGCCTACATCGAAGAAATCACGGCTACGTCGATGGCTTTCGCCATCGCCGATTCTTCCGAGCCAACACCGACGAACCAAGCTTCTCAACCAGTTTTCGACGTTAATCCTAGCCTTCCGAAGCATAAACAAGAACAGCTCAAAACCCTGCTCTTGAAATACAGGGACTGCTTTTCGTCATCGTCAAGAATCCGCCAGACCCCAGTCGCAAAACATCGCATCATAACAGAGGAAAATGCCAGGCCACTCCGGCAGAGCCCGTACAGAGTTTCAACGCGAGAACGCGAATCCATAAAGAAACAAGTCGACGAAATGCTACGCGACGACATCATCCAGCCGTCGAAGAGTCCATGGGCGTCACCCGTGGTGTTAGTGAAGAAGAAAGACGGAACCCTACGCTTCTGCGTCGATTATCGCCGCCCTGAACAAAATCACGAAGAAGGACGTCTACCCTCTCCCACGGATAGACGACACCCTGGATCGACTCTACAACGCGAGGTACTTTTCGTCGATGGACCTCAAGACCGGCTATTGGCAAATCGAAGTCGACGAGAGAGACCGAGAGAAGACTGCCTTTATAACACCAGACGGCCTCTTCGAGTTCAAGGTTATGCCCTTTGGTCTTTGCTCGGCACCTGCGACGTTCCAGCGCGTTATGGACACCGTGCTGGCTGGACTGAAGTGGCAGACTTGCCTTGTGTACTTGGACGACGTCATTGTGTTTGCCTCAAGCTTCGACGAACACCTCCGGCGCCTTGACACTGTACTACAAGCAATCAAGACTTCTGGCCTCACCTTGAAGCCTGAAAAGTGCCGCTTTGCATACGAGGAGCTGCTGTTTTTGGGTCACGTGATCAGCAAGGGTGGTGTTCGCCCAGACCCGCGGAAAACAGCTGCCATCGCTGCCTTCCCGCCCCCCACCGACACGAAAGCCGTGCGCCGTTTTCTCGGCTTGTGCGCCTACTACAGGCGCTTTGTCAAGGAATTTTCACGAATCGCCGAACCGCTAACTCACCTCACGAAGACCGACGTGCCATTCAAGTGGGAAACGGCGCAAATCGAAGCATTTGAAGAACTGAAACGACGCCTTCAGATGCCTCCTATACTAGCACATTTCGACGAATACGCCGATACGGAAATCCACACCGACGCAAGCAGCGTAGGACTCGGCGCCGTCCTTGTGCAGAAGACTGACGGGCAGGAAAGGGTCATCAGTTATGCTAGCCGGTCGCTATCAAAGGCAGAAACGAACTATTCCACAACAGAAAAGGAGTGCCTAGCGATCATCTGGGCTGCATCCAAGTTTCGCCCCTACCTCTACGGCAGGCCCTTCAAAGTTGTGAGCGACCACCACGCATTGTGTTGGCTAGCTAACTTGAAGGACCCTTCAGGTCGCCTCGCACGGTGGAGCCTACGACTTCAAGAATTCGACATTACCGTCGTTACAAGTCCGGAAGGAAACACTCCGACGCTGACTGCCTGTCTCGCGCCCCCGTCGACCCACCCGCCGCAGGACGACAAGGAGGACGACTCCTTCTTGGGAATCATAAGTGCCGACGACTTCGCCGAACGACAGCGAACGGATCCAGAACTCAGGGGCCTTGTGGAATACCTCGAGGGCAGGACCACCGTTGTTCCGAAGGTATTCACGCGGGGACTGCGTCATTTTTCTTGCGCAACGGTGTTCTCCTAAAGAAGAACTTCTCACCGCTTCGAGCCGATAGCCTTCTCGTGGTACCCTCGACATTGCGGCCAGAGGTCCTCCAGGCTCTGCACGACGACCCGACGGCTGGACACCTGGGTGTTTCTCGCACGCTAGCAAGAATACAGGAGAAGTACTACTGGCCGCGCCTTTCCGCCGACGTCACTCGTTACGTGAAGACCTGCCGGGACTGTCAGCGACGCAAGACACCGCCCACTAGGCCAGCCGGACTTCTGCAGCCTATCGAGCCACCTCGACGGCCGTTCCAGCAAATCGGGATGGACTTACTGGGTCCGTTCCCGACGTCCAATACCGGAAACAAATGGATCGTCGTAGCTACAGACTACCTCACCCGCTACGCCGAGACGAGGGCCCTGCCTAGAGGCAGTGCCGCCGAGGTAGCGAAGTTCTTCGTTGAGAACATCGTCCTGCGTCATGGCGCCCCAGAAGTTCTCATCACCGACAGAGGTACGGCGTTTACTGCTGACCTAACTCAGGCAATACTGAGATACAGCCAAACAAGCCACCGCCGGACCACAGCGTACCACCCACAGACAAATGGCCTGACCGAGCGGCTAAACAAGACCATCGCCGACATGTTGGCCATGTATGTCGACGTCGAACACAAGACGTGGGATGCCATCCTTCCGTATGTGACCTTCGCATACAACACGGCCGTCCAAGAAACGACGCAGATGACTCCGTACAAGTTGGTCTACGGAAGGAGCCCGGCGACGACGCTCGACGCCATGCTACCCAACGTCACCGACGAAGAAAACCTCGATGCCGCCGCTTACTTACAACGTGCCGAAGAAGCTCGACAGCTCGCCCGCCTGCGCATCAAGACCCAGCAGCACACCGACAGCCGTCGCTACAATCTTCGACGACGCTTCGCGGAATACCAGCCCGGCGACCGTGTTTGGGTCTGGACGCCGATACGCCGACGTGGGCTTAGCGAAAAACTCCTTCGGCGATACTTCGGGCCATACAAGGTTCTTCGACGCCTCGGCGCTCTTGACTACGAGGTGATCCCGGACGGCATTACGAACTCCCAGCGACGCCGCGCACGACTGAAGTCGTCCATGTCGTGCGCCTTAAGCCGTTTTTTGCGCGTTAGCGAACCTGGGGACTCTATTTTTCTTCCTTTGTTATTGTAATTTATTTTGTATGCACTTGTTTTTTTTCTCTCTTCTATGTTCTTTCACAAGCATCGGGACGATGCTTTTTCAGAGGGGGGCAATGCCACGCCCACTTCTTGTCTTGTTTGATGTATTCGGGTTTGACCGGCAGGGACGGTTATCAACGCTCGACGCTGTCCGCGAAGCATTGTTCGAGAAGCTTCACGTCTATAGTAGATCGTTCTGTTAAGATTGCGCCCCGCACGCGAACGTTCCAGCTTTGTCTAGAGATAACGCCGCCACCAGCGATATTGCTGGAAAGTTCGATACCGCCTGTATAAAAGCCGACGCGATTGACCGCTTGTCAGTTGATCGACGGACGACGCCCTGTTCGCCGCTATATTTGTACAGCGTGTATCGCTGTAGTTCTAGTTCTCATTTTCCGGCCACAAGTTCGGCCAAATAAACAGTTTCATCCTGCAAACGCCGACTGCTGTCTTCATCGACGTCACGACCACGTGACAATATAGAGAGAAAGAAAGGAATAGAATGAAACTGATACAAAAAAAAAGGTACAAGCAACAGAGAGATAGAGAAAGAAAGAGAAGAAAGAAATGAAAAGAAAAAAGAGGAGAAACATGGAAGCCATCCAGCTGCGCTCTTCAGGCTTGACGTCAGTAGTGGGAAGTTGCCGTAATTTCTCTCTTTACTGCTTTGGGCAAAACAACGTATCAGCTCAATAAGTGAAGCAGCCGAGATAGCTTAGCGGCAGAGGTGTTGCGATGCTGAGCTGGAGGCCGTGGGTTCGACTCGCAGCCACAGCGGCCGCATTTCGATCGGCCCGTTGTGCAAGAAGAGCCGCGCACGCAGTTTCAGTTACACTCGAGCATTTACAAGTGCTACTGCAAGATAGCAAACAATGATTTATGACTTGCTGAATGCATAATAGTAATAATAATAAGTGTTGGGGTTTAATGTCCCAAGACCATGATTATGAGAGACGCCGTAGTGCTGGACTCCAGAAATTTCGACCACATGGGGTTCTTTAACGTGCGCCTAAATTCGCTGAATGTATGTAATGTAAGTTGACTGCAGTGTGGCGAAAAAAGAAATGTTGATATTCTTCCTCTTGCGCATGCGTATAAATCTCCCTCTTGTGCTGCTTTATTATTATTATTTTTTTTTCACTTATACTAGTTACCGTCTTTTTCCCCAGCTGCTTGGAAAAGGCGCAATGAAGGATGCGCTTTATCATGACGACTATTATCCTGACAAAGAATATCACGAAGAATGCTTTTCGGGATGAGGTGGCGTTTTTTAGCGTGATGTAACGTAGTCATGTAATGAGGAGGAGCAATAATAATATATATGGGGATTTTGCGTGCCAAAACCACGATATGATTATGAGGCATGCCGTAGTGAATGAATCCGGAAATTTCGACCATCTGGTGTTGTTTAACGTGCACTAACATCGCGCCGTACACGAGCCTCTAGCATTTCGCCTCCATCGAAATGCGACCGACGCGGCTGGGATCGAACTCGCTGTACTTTCGGGTCAGTAGCCAAGCACCGTAGCCACTATATACCACTGAGCCGGACAATAAGGAATAGCAGGCGAGGGACGCACTTTCCAGGCGACCTATCCTCCTTCTTCTTTATTAAATGTTACCTCCTTCGTCACTCTTCGCTGCATATAGTCTTTTCTCTTTTTTTTTTTACTCACAGAGCAGTACCTCATTTTTCAGTTGTTCCTCAGTTATATTGGGCATGTACTTTAAGTATAAAGGTACGTGTCTTCGTGGCACGTGCAGAGGCGCCCTCGGGCCTGTGTATGATTAATCAATTCGCACATGACCACTGATACTAAACAACGATGAATCATCAACAAGGACTATGACGAGTGTTTGGCTTCAGGTCACTGTAGCCACCGATAATGCGCATTTTATTTCGTTTGTGAAATTATGTATGTAAATGCTAGCCTTTCCCATGACGACAGCTTTGTTTATTAGGGTCGATGAGTTGTAACCTTTCAATCAAATGGCGCCAAATAAAGGCTCAAGGGCCTCCGCGTGTGCATGTACGTAAATGGTTGTTGCCGTCACAAGACAGCTTCAAACTATGCTTGCAAAGAGTTCGGACTAGATATCGAGTGCAGTGTCGTCAGTTCTGAACGTATTTTGCTTCTGCTGCACTTGGTGG